>NC_057716.1:57668025-57747627 GCF_004010195.1 Chiloscyllium plagiosum
CGCGCTTTCTGTGATGAGAGAGTGAAAGAGAAAAAAACACACTGCTGCCCGCTACCGGTGAGTACTTTTAAAACCAAACGGTCTTACCTTCGCTGCTGCTCGCACTGGAAATGACCGACGGCTTCGAAGGGTGAGTATAAATACTCACCGCTTTCCTTCCCGGCTGCCCCTCTGGTCGTCGTCACTTCCCCCTGGTGCTCCCGCTCTTTCTGTGAAGAGAGAGTGAAAGAGAAAAAAAACACCTCTGCCCGGTACCGGTAAGTACTTTTAAAACCTCTCTTTTAGAGAGAGGCTGAACAGGCTGGGGTTGTTTTCCCTGGAGTACTGGAGGCTGAGAGGTCATCTTACAGAGGCTTATGGAGTCATGAGAGACATGGTTAGGGTAAATGGACAAGATCTTTTCCCTTGGATGTGGGAGTCAAAAGCTAGAGGGCATAGGTTTGGTGTGAGAGGGACCTAAGGGGCAACTTCTTCATGCAGAGAATGGTGCATGTATGGAATGAGCTGCCAGAGGAAATGGTGGAGGCTGGTACAATTATAACATTTAAAACGCACCTGTATGGTGTATGAATAGGAAGGGTTTAGAGGGATATGGGTCATGTGCTGGAAAATGTGACTAGATTTATTTAGGATATCTGGTCACCATCGATCAGTTGGATCAAAGGGTCTGTTTCCATGGTGTACATCTCTATGAGGGAGGATATTCCCAGAAATACATCCAGGGAAGTAATTTGGGTGGAACTGAGAAATAAGAATGAGCTGATCACCTTGTTGGGATTGCATTATAGACCCCCAATAGCCAGTGGGAAATTAAGAAACAAATCTGTAAGGAGATTTCAGTTATCTGTAAGATTAATCGGGTTGTTATGACAGAGGATTTTAACTTCCCAAACATAGACTGGGATTGCCATAGTATTAAAGGTTTAGATGGAGAGGAATTTGTTAAGAGTGTACAGGAAGATTTTCTGATTCAATATGTGCAACATTTACTAAAGGAGGTGCAAAACCTGACCTACTGTCAGGAAATAAGGCAGGGCAGGTGACTGAAGTTTCAGTGGGGGAGTACTTTGGGGCCAGTGACCATAATTCTATTAGTTTCAAAATAGAGATGAAAAAGGATAGACCAGATCGAACAGTGGAATATCTAAATTGGAGGAAGGCTAATTTTGAAGGTATTAGGCAAGAACTTGCAAAAGCTGATTGGGGGCAGATCTTCATAGGTAAAGGGACAGCTGGAAAATGGGAAGCCTTCAGAAATGAGATAATGAGAGTGCAGAGACAATATATTCCTGTTATTGGAGGAAGGCTAATTTTGAAGGTATTAGGCAAGAACTTGCAAAAGTTGATTGGGGGCAGATCTTCACAGGTAAAGGGACAGCTGGAAAATGGGAAGCCTTCAGAAATGAGATAATGAGAGTGCAGAGACAATATATTCCTGTTAGGGTGAAAGCTTTGGCAAATAGGATTAAGGAGAATTCAAAGGGCTTTTACAAATACAATAAGGACAAAAGGGTAACTCGGGAGTGAATAGGGCCCCTCAAAGATCAGCAAGGCTGCCTTTGTGTGGCTGCAGGAGATGGGGGAGATACTAAATGAGTATTTTACATCAGTGTTTACTGTGGAGAAGGAGATAGAATGTGGAAGATATAGAATGTGGGGAAATAGATGGCGAAAAATGTCCATATTACAAAGGAGGAAGTGCTGGATGTTTTGAAATGCATAAAGATGGGTAAATTCCCCGGACTGGATCAGATGTACCGAGAACTGTATGGGAAGCTAGGGAAGTAATTGCTGAGCCCCTGGCTGAGATATTTGTATCATCGATAGTCACAGGTGAGGTGCCAGAAGACTGGAGGTTGGTTAATGTGGTACCATTATTTAAGAAAGGTGGTAAGGAAAAGCCAGGGAACTATAGACCAGTGAGCCTGACGTTACTGGTGGATAAATTGTTGGAGGAATCCTGAGGGACAGGATTTACATGTATTTGGAAAGGCAAGGACTGATTAGGGATAGTTAACATGGCTTTGTGCATGAGAAGTCATATCTCACGAGCCTGATTGAGTTTTTGAAAAAGTGACAAACAGGATTGATGAGGACAGAACAGTGAACGTGATCTATATGGACTTCAGAAAGGCATTTGACAAGGTTTCCCATGGGAGTCTAGTTAGCAAGGTTAGATCTCATGGCAGACAGTGAGAACCAGCCATTTGGATACAGAACTGGCTCAAAGGTAGAAGACAGAGGGTGTTGGTGGAGTGTTGTTTTTCAGACTGGAGGCTTGTGGCCAGTGGAGTGACACAAGGATCGGTGCTGGGTCCACTACTTTTTGTCATTTATGTAAATGATTTGGATATGAACAAAGGAGTATAGTTAGTAAGTTTGCAGGGGATGCCAAAATTGGAGGTGTAGTGGACAGCGAAGAAGGTTACCTCAGATTACAATGGGATCTTGATCAGATGGGCAAGTGGGCTGAGGAGTGGCAGATGGAATATAATTTAGAGAAATGCGAGGTGCTACATTTTGGGAAAGTAAATCTTAGCAGGACTTATACACTTAATGGTAAGGAGTGTTGCTGAACAAAGAGACCATGGAGTGCAGGTTAATAGGTCCTAGAAAGTAGAGTCGCAGGTAGATAGGATAGTGAAGAAGGCATTTGGTAAGCTTTCCTTTATTGGTCAGAATATTGAGTACAAGAGTTGGGAGGTCATGTTGCGGCTCTACAGGAGGAAGGATGTTGTGAAACGTGAAAGGGTTCAGAAATGATTTACAAGGATGTTGCCAGGGTTAGAGAATTTGAGCTACAGGGAGAGGCTGAATAGGCTGGGGCTGTTTTCCATGGAGCATCGAAGGCTGAGGGGGTGACCTCATAGAGGTTTATAAAGTCATTAGGGGCATGGATAGGATAAATCGACAAAGCCTATTCCCTGGGGTGGGGTAGTCCAGAACTAGGGGGCATAGGTTTAGGGTGAGAGGGGAAAGATATAAAAGGGACCTAAGGGGAACTTTTTCATGCAGAGGGTGATGCGTATATGGAATGAGCTGCCAGAGGAAGTGGTGGAGGCTGGTACAATTGCAACATTTAAAAGGCATATGGATGGGTCTATGAATACGAAGGGTTTAGAGAGATATGGGCCAAGTGCTGGCAAATGGGACAAGGTTAGGTTGGGATATTCAGTCGGCACGGACGAGTTTGGACCGAAGGGTCTGTTTCCATGCTGTACATCTCTTTGACTCTGTGACAGCTTGTTACAACACGGAGTAAACCCTCCTGCTTAATTTAAATTAACAACACAGAAAAGATTTATCCTGTGCAGTCATCTATGAAAATTTGAGAGGCCAAAAACTATTTGAAGTAACAACTTTATTTTTTAAAGCATAACAGAGAATAATTCACTAACAACTATTTACAATTCCTTCCTCTAGCCTATCTTTTACTTTCCCTTCTATAATGCTAGCATGAGAAAACCCCCAATTAAGATTTACCAAAAATTCAAATTTTCAAAACCAGCCAGATGTCGAATCTTCTCTTTATGTCTTCCTCGGTCTTCTTTTCTTCTTCTTTGGGGTTGCTATTTCACAGGTTATTGATCGATAAAGGTACCTTTAAGAGAGCTACTCTCCGGGCAGAATGCAGATTCTGGTGGCACGGCAGTTCTCCTCTCAACTGTCCAATATTTCCGGTCTTATACACCCAAAGCATCAGATTGTGTCATTGGCTGTTAAGATTGTCAATATACTAAATTCAAACTTGATTGTAGTTTGGTTTTTTTTGGGTTTAATTTAAACTGATTGGCCTAATTTGAATTTTTGTCATTTCCAGGCAACCAGCTACCCTAGCTACTGGACCAAAAGGTTACATTATGTTATGTTCAGAACAATTGATGCTGTCAGGTAGTTCTGCTAGCTTTTAACACTCTTAAAGGTACAGTACACCAACATCTTCATAACAGGGCCACTCAGCTCCTGATCTCATTACAGCCTTGGTTCAAACATGGACAAAAGAGCTGAATTCCAGAGTGAGGTGAGAGTGACAGCCCTTGACATCAAAGCTGCATTTGACCGAATACGGCATCAAGTAGCCCAGGTAAAACTGGAATCAATAGGTATTTGCTGGTTAAAGTCATATCTGGCACAAAGGAAGATGGTTGTAGTTGTGGAGGGTCAATCATCCCAGCTCCAGGACATCTCTGCAGGAGTCCTCCAGGGTAGTGTCCTAGGCCTAACAATCTTCAGCTGTTTCATCAACAACCTTCCCTCTGTCATAAGGTCAAAAGTGGGGATATTCGCCAATGATTGCACAGTGATTCAGCACCATTCACGACTCCTCAGATATTGAAGCAGTCTGTGCTCAAATGCAACAAAATCTGGACAACATCCAGTCTTGGGCTGACAAGTAGCAAGTAACATTCGTGCCACACAAATGCCAGACAATAACCATCACCAATAAGAAAGACTCTAACCACTGCCCCTTAACATTCAAAGGTATTACCATCACTGAAACCCCCATTGCCAACATCCTTGGGGTTACCATTGACCTTAAATGCAGCTGGACTCACCACACAAACACAGTGGTTACAAGAGCAGGTCAGAGACTAGGGATACTGCGGTGAGTAACCCAACTCCTCACAACCCAAAGTCTGTCCACCATCTACAAAGCACAAGCCAGGAATGTGATGGAATACTCCCCACTTGCCTGGATGGGTGCAGCTCCAACAACACTCAAGAAGCTTGACACCATCAAGGACAAAGCAATCTGCTTGATTGGCACCACATCTACAAACATTCAATCCCTCCACCACTGACACTCAGTAGCAGCAGTGTGTACTATGTACAAGATGTACTGCAGAAATTAACCAAAGATCTTTAGCCAGCACCTTCCAAACCCATGACTACTTCGATCTGGAAGGACAAGGGCTGCAGGTACTTGGAACACTGCCACCTGCAAGTTTCCCTCCAAGTCACTCATAGCCTGACTTGGAAATATACTGCCGTTCCTTCACAGTCGGGTCAAAATCTTGGAATTCCCTTCCTACTGGTATTGTGGGTCAACCCACAGCAAGTTAACTGCAGTGATTCAAGAAGGCAGCTCACCACTACCTCCTCAAGGGCAAAGAGTACAATAGGTGAATGAGGGTGGGGATGGAGGTGATAGGTCAGAGGGGAGGGTGGAGTGGATAGGTGGGAAGGGAGATTGGCCGGGAGGACAGGTCATGAGGACAGTGCTAAGCTGGAAGGTTAGAACTAGGGTAAGGTGGTGGGAGGAGAAATGGGGAAACTGGTGAAGTCCACTTGTTGGTACAATAGCTCGAGAAGAAGGTTATCTAAGATTACAAATGGATGAACTGTGTGAATGGGCTAAGGAGTGGCAGATGGAGTTTAATTTGGATAAATGCAAGGTTCATTTTGGTAAATGAACAAATGCAGGACTTATACAGTCAATGGATGGGCTCTGGGATGTGTTTTTGAACAGAGACACCCAGGGGTTCAGGTATGTAGTTCTTTGAAAGTTGCTTCACAGGTAGACAGGGTAGTTAAAAAAGGTGTTTAGCACACTTGGTGTCGCTTCTCAAATCATTAAATATAGGAAGTGTACATCATGTTGAGGTTGTTCAGGATGTTGGTAAGGCACCTTTTGAAGTACTGTGTACATTTCAGGTTACCTTGCTACAGGAAGAATATTATTAAATAGGACAGGGTTCAGAAAAGATTTACCAGTGGGACTGGAGTGTTTGAGTTTTAAAGAGACACTGGATAGTCTGAGACTTTTTTCACTGAAACATAGGAGTTTCAGGGGTGACATTATAGAGGTTTATAAAGCCATGAGGGGCATAGATAAGATGAATAGCAAAGGTATTTTCCCTAAGGGTGGGGCAGTTCAAGACTAGAGGGAATACTATTTAGGTGAGAGGAGAAAGATTTAAAAGGGACCTGAGGGACAGAGTTTTCACATGGAGGGTTGTTCATGTATGGAGCTGTCCGAGGAAGTGGTAGGTGAAGATACAGTTACAACATTTTAAAGGCATTTGGACAGGTACATGTACAGAAAGGTTTAGAGGGACATGGGCTAAAAGGAGGCAAGTGGGACTAATTTAGTTTGGTAAACCTGGTCAGCGTGGACAAGTTGGACCAAAGGGTCTGTTTCCATGTTGTATGACTCTGTGACGCTATGATAACTTTACCTTCACCTAGACTATTCCAATCACAACCCATCATTGTTCTTAAAATGTTTAGAACAAAGAACCTGAATGGATTTCACTGCGACAATAATTTATTCTAAGTTTTGCGCATGTTGTGGTGAAAGCAATATAATTGCCGATGCTCTACCTAGACATTGAAAAGAATTGTAAGGGAGGGGTTTGTGAACTGAGCTATGATAAC
The DNA here is from genome assembly GCF_004010195.1 of Chiloscyllium plagiosum. Lineage (NCBI taxonomy): Eukaryota > Metazoa > Chordata > Chondrichthyes > Orectolobiformes > Hemiscylliidae > Chiloscyllium > Chiloscyllium plagiosum. Next base: position 57,674,404 of record NC_057716.1, read on the forward strand.
TCCATAGTTTTGGCATTTCCTCATTCCTAACCATTACCTTTAGTTGGCATTATTTTCAGTTAAGCCTCTGAGTGTTGCCAAAGATGGCAGGGCAAACTATTTGCATAGAATTTAAATATATGAAAAGTTGTGTATGTCACCTGTGACTTGGCTGACCACATGTACAGCACCTATCACCAGCTGCAAACACTTGAAGTTCAAGATCCTATTCTTAAGCTGGAGTCACTGTGACACATCTGTGAGGATGATACCTATGTTGGTAGCCTGTCCAGAGAGCTTGTCATACTGCAGGCTGGGAGTATGCAATCTGCAATAGAATGAGTTACCATCAGAGAGTCAAAGAAAATGAGGCAAATAGTTTAAGAGTCTCTGGAGGTCCCACAAAACAGTTTTTGACTGGTCATTGGTGAGGGTGTTGATTTCTTAGAGTACAGTCAAAATCACGTTTGTGGCACCACTGGTGGCTCAGTTGTAGAGGAGAGGAGGAAGAGGAGGGGAAGAATAGAGGGAAGCGGGATTCATTTACTAGGGAGAACAGATATTTCTGTGGCTGCAAACATGACTTCAGGATAGTATGTTGCCTCCTGGGTGACAGGCTCAACAACATCATGGAGCAATTGAATGAAGTTCTTCTGAGGTAGGGTGATCACACCATATGTAAAGAAACGGGTAGAGGCATTCTTTACTCAAACATTGGATCAGGTTTAGCCATTTATATCATGCTTTAGAATGAAACAAATCTTCAGATGGCATTAAACAGACATTAGATTAGATTACATTAGATTAGATTAGATTACATTACAGTGTAGAAACAGGCCCTTCGGCCCAACAAGTCCACACCGACCCGCCGAAGCGAAACCCACCCATACCCCTACATTTACCCCTTACCTAACACTACGGGCAATTTAGCATGGCCAATTCACCTGACCCTGCACATCTGGAATGTGGAATGTACTTTGGTAGTGGAAGCTGTGGAATTTGTGTGTGGAAATTGAGTTGCATTATTGAAATCAGTTTGTTGATGAAAAATAATTATATTGTTGGAGCCCAATTAAACGTTTATGTATACGTGTTAATTTTGGGTCTGTATTTTAAAACTATCTCAGATTTGCTGAAAACCAACATGTGCAAGTGTTGTTTTGTTAAGGCAAGTTTAATTCCATGTTTGCTTCCATGAATTAGTAATGCCATCAATTTTGCATTTTGCTCCTGCTTGGACTGATTTTAGTCTCATGTCAGTAAGACAGAGTCTAAGCTGATTCTATATATTGGAAAAAACTTCATTTGAAAAAGCAAGTACATGTTCACCACATCCTGTTTTTAATCAAGTTCACAAACCACAGCCTGATAGAGTGATAGGTATGACGATTCTGACTTCAAACGTGACCCCATTAATGAAGTTTAAAAATATTACTGCAAATGCTAAAAAGCTTAAACAATTTTAAACTTAAAAATACTGGAAACACTTTGAAAGGCAGACAACATCTGTGAAAAGAAGGCTATGCTAACATTTCATGAAAATTACTTGCAGCAAAATCTTTTTGTCAGAAATTCATCAAACAAAAGCATTCGGCTGGATTACCAGAAACACCGAAACTGGGTGCAGAAGTAGGCCCTTCCGCCCTCTCAGCCTGCTCTGCCATTCAATACGATCATAGCCGATCTAACTCAACTCCATATTTCAGTTTTCCCTCCATACCCTTTGATACTTTTAATACCTAAAAGTTTATCAGTCTTTTTTTTAAATATACTCAAGTCACGCTACCTTCATAGTCTTCTGTGGTAAACAATAAGCTGACTACTTTCTGACTGAAAACACATTGTCTCATCTCAGTTTTAAATGGCCTACTCCATATCCTGAGACTGTGACCTCTTGTTCTAGATTTTGCAATAGGGGAAATATCCTCCCTGCATCTAATCTATTTGGGGTTGAGAGTGTGGTGCTGGAAAAGCACAGCAGGTCAGGCAGCATCCAAGTAGCAGGAGAATTGACGTTTCGAGCATAAGGCCTTCATCAGGAATGAGGCTTGTGGGCCGGAGGACTGAGAGATAAATGGGAGGGGGGGATGGGGCTTGGGGGAAGGTAGCTGAGAATGCAATAGTTAGATGAAGGTGGGGAGAAGGTGATAGGTCAGAGGAGGGTGGAGTGGATAGACGGGAAAGATGATGGACAGGTCAAGAGGGCAGTGCCGAGTTGGAGGATTGGACACTGCAAGTTTCTGGACTTGGAAGGCGCTGTCTAAGATCTTGATGAATTTCTACAGTGCCTCTTGTGCATAATACACACTGCAGTTACTGAGCGTTGGTGGTGGGAGGTGTGGATGTTTGTCAGTGTGGTGCTAATCAAGTGGGTTAGATTGTCTGGAAGGTGTCAGCTTCTTGAGTGTTTTTTAAGTTGCACACTTCCAGACAAATGGGGAGCATTCCATCACACTGCCTGTAGATGGTGGACAGTCTTTGGGGAGTTTGGAGGTGAATTACTCACGCCATATTCCCAGCCTCAGACCTGTTTCTGTAGCCATTGAGTTTATGTGCCAGGTCCAGTTGAGTTTCTAGTCAATGATAACCCCAAGGATGTGATAGTGGGTATTCAATGATAGTAATTGTCTCTTATTGGAGATGGTCATTGTCTCGAATTTGTGTGGTACAGAGATTATTTGCCACTTGTCAGCCCAAGCCTGGATATTGTTTAAATCTTGTTGCATTTGAACATGGATTGCTTCAGTATCTGAGAAGTCACGAATAGTGCTGAATATTATGCAGTCATAGGTAACATCCTCACCTCTGACCTTATGATGGAAGGAAATTCATTGATGAAGCAGCTGAAGATGGTTGGGCCTAGAACACAACCCTGAGGAACTCCTGCGGAGATGATCTGGAGCTGAGATGGCTGACTTCCAACCATCATAACCATCTTCCTATGTGCCAGTTAAGATTCCAACCAACAGAGAGTTTCCCCCCGATACACATTAAACCCAGTTGGCTAGGGGTCCTTGACGCCTTTCTCGGTCAAATGCAGCCTTGATGTGAAGGGCTATCACTCTCACCTCACCTCTGGAATTCAGCTGTTTTGTCCATGTTTGAACCAAGGCTGTAATGAGGTCAGGAGCTGAGTGGCCCTGGCAGAACACAAATTGGGCAGTACTGAGCAGGTTATTGCTGAGCAAGTGCCGCTTGATAGCACTGTTGATGACACCTTCTGGAGCTCAGATCTTCAGTAATATTATCAGAATTTTGTCAGGCTCATAACCTTTGCAGTATCCAATTCCTCCTCTTGATAGCACATTGAGTGTATCGAATTAACTGAAGACTGGTAGCTGTAATGTTGGGGAAGAGACTGAGATGGATCATCCACTCAGCACTTTATCAATGTATATAGGTGGCGCTGGGTCATGCAGACATCTTTTTCTCTCCTCTTTTAACATCCCTAATGTTATCTCTCTCTGTACATAATGGTGTAACTGTCAATGAGGTGTCCAGTAATAGCTGTGCCAGGGAGTGCAAAACATTGAGGCTCAGCGCTATAAATGGCCAGGGGGTAAGTAGGCAGACTGCATGTTACACTGGCTTCCCTTCAAAAGCTTTATGATGGACAGTTGCTGTAGCCTCTTCACTCGCATGTTGAGACACTTACGCTGCCCAACATGAGTGTGGTCTGCAGCCATTTTCTTCCCCACCGTGCACTGGATGGAAACAATGAGTAGTCTTTGGCCAAACGCTTTCAACCTCAGCCTGATCATGCCAGTGAGTCCCCAACCATCCACATATCCATCCTAGTTGCCCATCCTGTAAACCCCAGAGGCTTCACACCTCCCCATGTCTCCACCCAACCCATTTACATATGCTCACACTTGCCTGCCTTTCAACCCAGCCCTAAGCATAGGAGGAGACCAACCCCACATGGTCACACTCAAAACCCCTTTGAATGCAGCATGCTCCTGACCATAGACAACCACTTCCTGGTTTACTCTCTGCTTCGCTATGCTTTCCTCCCTTGTAGATCCTACTGTCCCCAATTCATAATTGAATTCTGCCTTTCCCGAGAACCTGAAGTTCCATTGCCAAAGAACAACCTGCCAAAGCTCATGCCCACAGCAATGGCTGCCTTTTCATTCTCACTCCATCCCATTCTTTCCTCTTACTTTCTATGAATGGACTGAACAGATTAACTGTGGTCCACCTCCTCTCCTTGACTGAACAGCCCTGGACAAAATGAGCCCAAAACTCTGACTGGTATCTGTACATGTCACCAACCATGACAGACTTTTCCCACAACCCCAGACTGGCCGCTATGATATCAAAGCACTGCCTATGACCCACTCCCTGGACTGCAATGGCAAATACCCTCTGACAGAGACCACATGACTAGATTCTTGACCATGGCCCATCCCTGTGATTGGTATGAGAAGCTGCCCTTTACTCATTGTGTCAAGACCCCGTGCTTCCATTGATTCCAGTGAGGACCACTCCCCTAACTTCCCTAAGACTTTGATACATGCTTGCTTGTTGTGAACAGCACACCTACTGCATTATGTTGGTACATGGAACAGGTGAGAGTTTGGCGTAGCATATAGCAAGATGTCTGTCTCCTTGATGGAGGACTGCTGAGGAACAGGCAAACTGCCTGGTGATGTGACTGTGCTAATTGGCTCAGCAAAGCAAGGATGGTGAGAGCATGCCAGTTGGCTCTAAGAATGCGAGGCAGCAGCCCTGAGATGTAGTCTGGTCCAGTTCATGAGTTCAGTTCCCGTCCCTGTGCATCATTTCAATGCTAGCTGCCAATGTGCCCTGCTATGCCAGTCTGTGCTTCTTGTGCACCAGTGAGGTGCCAGGCTGGTTATGAGGGGCTGTCAGATGCTCCATGCTAATGTCCTAATTGAAGAATGCACTTTGCCTTCCCCTCTGGAGCTACCCTGCTGACAGTATTTCCATCTTGCTTCACTATTCTGCATGGGCACAAAGTCAAGCTGCTTATCATAGTTGTCAGCATTCCTCAGAGAAATCAAAGGAGACAGCCTTCAGTCAGGGGTCCAGTGCAGTTAGTCAAGGGCAGCCTCCAATATCAGTCCAGAGTGTTGGGTAGAGTCATCAGCTGTTCAGTTGTGGTCAGTCTCTGTCCCATGATATTGCTGCAGGTCAGATAGATTCAATCATCTCCAGCTGCCTTATCAATGGCCTTGTTTCATCACAATGGAAGAGCTGAAATGTTCACTGAGGACTTCACAGTCTTTAGTTCCATTCGCAACCTGCTAAAATAATGATACACTCTGTCCTTCTGTGTAAAGCTTAGTCAGGAGTTAAACTTGGGCGAATATGTAGCAAATAACAAACACTTCACACAAACAATAACCATCGCCAACAAGAAAGAATTCAACCACCCCTCATCAGCATCCAAGAGCATCGCTATTGTTGAATATGCCATCATCAAGATATTGGGCTCACCATTGTTATGAATCTTAATTGGAAGAACCCAGAAATAATTTTGACGACATAAGCAGGTCAAATGTTTGGTATTCTGCAGTCACTGGCTCACATTCTGACTCCACAGAATCATTCCATAACTTACAAGATATAAGTCAGGATGATGAAACACCCTCCCTTTGTCAGGATAGGTGCAGCTCATACTCATGAAGTCTGCCACCATCTAGGAGAAATTAGATTTCTTTATTAGCACAAATGCCTTAAATATTCAATGCCTTCAGCATTGGTGCAGCAAGTACATTCCTCATCTGTCAAAGCTCTGTTGAAGCACCTTCTGTACTCCCATCATCCATCAACCCAAATAACAACCCAAATATCCAGCAGTTGTAGGGAACATTACTCCAAATATTTCCCTCCAAGCCACACACCACCCTGACTTCAAGCAGCTTTCACATTCCTTCAATGTTGCTAGATCAAAACTATGGAATTTATTTCCTTCATCACACAGACTGCATACGTCTAGAAGGTGCTTCTCTGGGGCAATTAGAAATGGATAATAAACATTAGCCTTATAATCAATGCCCACATTTGGATCCATCTCCCAATGACCACCATTCATAACCAACCCCATTCCTGCATTACACCTACCTGTTCTTAGCCAATGTGGTTTGGTACATTGAATTTAATTTGGTAGTTCTCTCTATCCCATCACTTGAGTTTTAATCATCATAAGTCTGGTCAGGAGATCTAAGCAATAAGTGCAAACTATAAACTTCAGTAGAGATAGGTGATTCATGCAGTGCCCATGATGTTAACTCTAGGTTATTTTACTGTGCCCTTTGGCCTATGCCAAAAAAAAGCACGTTGTCACTGTATAAAATACATCGTTTGCCCAAATATTAGTTTCCCGTCTGACATGCAACCAATGTATTACCTCGCTAGCTTTGAACAAGGAACCTATGGAAAAAAAATTAAAGCTACAAGCCACTTAGCAAACCTATGCTTACTAACATACATGGAGTTCCCAGCCTCAAAGCAGATACCTTCCAACCCTATCCTCCGCTTCCCAAAACTAATATCCAAACCAAAATGTGACCAAGTTTGTGTTTTGAATTATTACTTAGTAATGTATGGTTTTTCTGTATCTGAAATTTCTGTAGTCGGGGTGACTTAATTTAACACAGTTTGTGAGGGATACTTCAGCAGCCTAGTAAGTTCTTATTTACTTGAGAATTTTGCAGACTAGGTACACAGCTCCAAGTTTCTGTTAGAAATTAATGGATGAAGACTTTTTTTTGAAGTCTAATGCAAACATCCATAGCTTAGGGGGAAAGATTTTAGTATCAGTTTACTTTGCTTTAGTCAGTTTTATGAAGTTCTTCCATGGAGATGCATGTATAGAGCTATGTTCCTGAGAAGAGAGGAGTTAGTGATAGTCCCAGGTCAATGATGGGTTAAACCCTGAAGAGGATTTGAAGCTGAGTACATTTAAGATCAGAGGTTTGATTGATCTATGAAAAAGCTGTAAGTGGTTCCATTCTAGGGTAAGGTTACAGTGACCTTAAACCTATTGAGGTGTTAGTGAAATGAATTCTGGTGTGAGTACAATACAAGAGTTGCTGTTGCATACTGTACAAGGGATTTTTTAAAATGTTGTAAAGGAGTATTTTGGGATTAAAGAGATTGTGCTTCATCATGTAGTTAAAACTCTCATTTATTCTATTTTATCTTGATTTCTTTTGCTTAATAAACCTCTGTTTTATTGTTAAAACAAAATTTGCAACATTGCATGCTTCTGTATAAGTGAGACACCACCTTGCTAAAACAAAACCAAAACAAAATATGATATATCAAGCCAGATCTCAGTCTGGGATCAGACTTGACCAATAATAAGATCAGTCCGGATCATGCATGTTTTTCATCAGTTCACATCTGGTGATTCCCATTCTTAGATCAGTTCGGTAACTAACTTGAAGTGCAATTGTAACAGATTACACTTTGGCTTTTCAATTAAATGTTAAGAAAAATATACTTTTATCAACAGTACCAGGCTTATTATAGTCAAAGTTCCAGATGGATATTCAAACAAATAACCTTCCATTTGTTCACACAATCATAACAATTATCATATCGGGGCGGCACGGTGGCACAGTGGTTAGCACTGCTGCCTCGCAGCGCCAGAGACCCGGGTTCAATTCCCGCCTCAGGCGACTGACTGTGTGGAGTTTGCACGTTCTCCCCGTGTCTGCGTGGGTTTCCTCCGGGTGCTCCAGTTTCCTCCCACAGTCCAAAGATGTGCAGGTCAGGTGAATTGGCCATGTTAAATTGTCCATAGTGTTAGGTAAAGGTTATGGGTGGTTTGCGCTTCGGCGGGTCGGTGTGGACTTGTTGGGCCGAAGGGCCTGTTTTCACACTGTAAAGTAATCTAATCTAATCTATCCAATATACACACTGATTGTCACGGTTAATTTTGTACAGAAATTATTACATAAAGATTAACTTCCAGACTATGTGTTCTTTTTGATTGTCTATACTTCTCACAGTATCTGAATGCATAATTAAACCAAATAATCTTACAATTACATTTAATAGTGAACGTATGAAGAACGATAGAGGTTCTTTATCCCCATTTAAACTATAAACTGCTCTTCCCATCACATGGAGCAGTAATTTTAAATGGTGAATAATATCCCTCAGACAGCAACTATTTTGCAGAAACAATATGCGTGATTATTGTCATTGAGGATTGCTACAAACCAACAACTTATCTAGTCTGCATTTCAGACAATATCCAGATTTCACCTCTGAGTCTGGATACTATTCTTCTGAAGGACATCCAGGCAGAAAAACGAATTTCTTTTGGAATCTATACATTACATAATTTCCCAGAGTTGCATTAATGTACAACCAGATGTTACAATGCATTCAACAATCACAATCTAAATGCATGTAAATCATATAAAAATCAATATTAAGTTTTTCTAAGGTAACGGAACCAATTAAATAAACCTAAAGCGACTGTTGGTTGACATATAGTTTTAAAAGGTAATCATCAAACTGTCAGTAAATTGCAAAACATTTTCCATTCTTTCAACTAATTTGGTTGTTCTCTCCATCCCAACACTTAAGTTTACTTTGAAAACACATAAATCTACACTATGTGCAAAAGGTGCTAATTCTCTGAAGTTTCATTCTGGAGAATAAGTGATTCAAGTTGTGCTTGTCGTGTTGACACAAGGCTCTTTCGTTATCACTTGTCCTGTGCTACAAATAAAACTAATCCCCTACAGCCATTGCACAATATAACATGAGCATATACAAATGCAAGAAATCATTGGTAACAAGCTAAATGGCCTCAATAACACATTTGAACCTATTGTTGCTTCAGATACTTTTTTTTTCCATCTACATTGATGTTTCAAAATGAGTCCACTGGCCTTTTGTAACATCAGATTTCTGTTTTTTTTCCAAAAAAGCCATTCCTTTCTCAAATAGGAAACCAACAATTGCTATTTAATATTACAATGCTGATATTAATGTTACCTTTGAATAAGGACTTCACTGTTAAGTGGAAAATTCATTACAATGGCTCTTAGATCAGTATGCATTGTAATATGTACATTTTCCAATTGCCAATCTCCCCACATAATCTAAGATGTTAACAACGTAAAGAATCTTTGTTCTAGTAACTATAAGAGCCTAGTAAATCCTGCTAGCCAGCCATTTGGAACACTTTTTTAGAAGAAGAAACATAGTCATTAACAATTATGCAGAGAATTTATTTTTGTTCACACTTCACAATAATAAAACTGGGAAAATATCCTGAACTCAACTGAGGGTATGTTTGGATATGCACAGAGCCAGAGGGTGCATGCTCCTTTCCAATTATTTTGTTAACTCATTTTATTTCATTTTAAAACCGGAGATTACTTATTTTTGAATGTTGTATATAATCTTATTTGAAAATAATCAAAAATATGCATACTATCCCATTTTAAAAGTTCATTAAGTCAACATACCTGAATGCAACTTGAAATGAATGGCTTCATGCATCCTCATTTTCAAATTCCTATTTCTAAACCTTCTACTGACATCAAACATTTTGCCATCTTAAAACTATCTTAGAATGACTTGCAGAGGGAAGGAAACAAGTGAAACATTGAAAAAATTAAATTAACAATAAATGATCTCCAAAGAAGACTGTATCCATTCAACTATAAGAGTTACTTGTGGTTAATGAAGATAAAACTGAGAAAATAAATGCACAAATTGGCCTCATATTTCCTCAAGTGTTCTTCCATACATGTGCAGCAATTGCTGTTGAAAAAGCACTGGAAAAGAAATGACCTGCTTGTAGCATTTTCCTGTCTATTTTCAGATTCTGTTTGGCCTGGTAAGGGGCGAAAACGATCTCATTGCTAGAGCTTGAGGCATCAGAGGAGTGGCTATGGGTGGCAATTCCCTTTTCTGTTGTTTCACTTTCTTGAATCAGCCAGTTTAAGAATGCAAGTCAATTGGGACGGCATGCACAAACGTGTGAATGGAAGGAACTGGAGGGAAGCCTGGATACCCAAAAGAATCATAAATAATTTATGAATATAGATAGACTGCCATTGCTGAAGAGGTCAGGGAAACATGGAGGCTTGAGAAGGTGGCTTTGGAATACCCCTATCCCCCCATTAATAAACTGGCACTTGGATTTTCACCGAGAGGGAGCATGTGCTTGCAGTAAATATTGCCCAGTTGTGGTTCAAGCACCTACTAGTTCCAGGCAAATTTGATGCATTCAACTAACTCTGCAAGCTCTAGAGGGTTAGTGTTTACAGCACCATAACATTTAATTGAATTTGCTCTTTTAAAGCCAAAACTAGATTGCTTCCTTTTGGAAATAGGTTAAAGGGATTGAAGTAAATCCATATTTAGTTGCTGTCTGATGAGGAAAGTTTGTGAATTGTTGGCTAATTGTAAATTTTCAATTCTAGAGTTGATTTATTTAATATATTTTTGTCATCAATCTGTTCAGAGATTTATTAAACACTTTTGGAGCAGGTGGGTCTTGAACTTAGCTCTCCCAGTCCAGGGGTAAGGATATTAGTAGGGTCACAGTTCTAAGGGTCACCAGACCTGAAAAGTTAACTCTGATTTCTCTGCATAGATGCTGCCAGACCTGCTGAGTTTTTCCAGCAACTTCTGTTTTTGTAGGGACACTGCCATTGTACCATAAGTGGGCCCTTTATATATGTACTTTAGGAAGATTGACACGTGACTGTAGTTTTCAAAACTCTAAGCAATCAGGTTGCAGGAGTGCACTTCATAAGATCACATTAGAACAATCAACTAATTTTTGGATCATGGCTTTTAAAATCACAGCCTTATAAAAGCAACTGTTAATATGAAATAACGTGAACATATTGCTCAATGAAAGATACCTCCAATACTTGAACCTGATTATAGGAATAAAATTGATTATATAAAAATGTACAGTAAAATTAACTTTTGATTAAAGCTATACAATTTCTCTAAAAAGGTTTTACTATATTTTCACACAGATCCAGCCTGCAATCAAGAGTTTTTGAAACAGTGTAATGCCACAGTTTTTTTTGTTGCTTCTTAATGCTATTATGAATCTAGCAGTATCATTATTGTATTAAAAAATTGCTATAAAATTCTAAAAATGACTCTCATCCTCTTCAACTGATCTATTTAGGCCTGGAATGAACTTCATGAGGCGTTTCCTAACACTTGATTTCCTGCACCTTCGAGAAACTGTCCCAAAGCCGCTGTTTAAGTCCCATGACGGTGATGTGTGTCCACTCCCATTACTGGACACACTAATGCTCCTGCTCCTACTCAGGTGAGTTTTTGGTGTCAATGTATCAGGTTCCCTGTGGAAGATACATTCTTCATCCATACTGCTCCGCCTACAGTGACTTCCTGAGTCATCAAACACACTGAGTTGGAAGTCACAATCCTCACTTTCAACAGTCATTAGGCTGAGTTGACTCTTGCAGCTGCTGTCACTGGAAAATCTCTCTTTGTTCCGTCTGGTTGATCCAAATAACGCATTATTGTTGTACAGAAAGGAATCTGTAGATTCTGTTGTGTTACCATTCCTCAAGAGTCCTAAAAATTGAAACAACATTGCTGTATATGTGGATATAAAGTAGTCTCATTGCTCCTTGTAAGTCCACTATTGTTGTAATTCACAACATATTTCAAAGTATGATTTGATTTTTCAATAAATAATATACTTTATTCTACCATTCAAGCAGCTGATCAGTGAGTGCTAAATACTGTTACTTATTAGCAAGATTTGAATTAGAACAAGATTCAACACACAAGCTTGCGTTGGACAGCAGACAGGTTAAAGTTTAAAGTACTATTAAAGTTTGCAATTCTGAAGAGGAACCATACGTATAGCAAAACAAATTCAGCATAGCCGCCACCAAAAAAAAATTGTTCAAAACAGCAAATTGAACAATTCATGAGGTTTCTGATATTGGACTTTTATTTAGATTTGAATGTCAGAGCTAACACAAAGGCCAGGGATTTTTACAAAACTTAGGGGTGGACTGACCTGTTGAGAGTTGTGGATGGAAAAGCTGGCACTATTACAATGGTGTTGTACCCAGCCACTACTGCATTAATGTCACCTCTACAAGGGGAGATGGAGTCTGTATTTAACCTGATAAGTAAAACCTGGTAGTCAGGTGTCCAAGAAAGGGGAGTACCCCTTCCCACAGCAGAGGCACCCTGTTTCCATTAGAAATACCTTCCCCACAAAGTCAGCCATTTTTTTCAATTCCTTAAGATTTCTGCCACCACCCAACCCTGGAAACTTATAGCTCCCCATCACCTTTGCTGAGATCTGTGAGCCTGGCCCCAGCAAGATCTAGAATTACATTGTACTCCAGTCCTCATCAGCATCTGCTCTTTAAGGCTGCCTACAGCTTTAGCTGAGGTTTCAGGTCGTGCTGCTGAGACAAGAGAGCTGTTGGCCGTCTAATTCACTGGCAGCTCACAGGAGCTGGGCCTTTCTCAGAAGGAACCAGAAGTCTTTCATGATGCCAATTCAAGGCCTGAAGGTCATTAAATGACTGCATGGTGAGCCAGCCAAGGGGAGGATTTTACTTCAAGAGGTAGTGATCCCACTCTCAGCACAAACTTCAATGCTTAAAATGGATGATGTCAAACCCAACCACATTCAGCCAAATACAGATACACTGAATAAATCATGTAATTTATGCTTCCTGCTAGAAACTACATTTAACAATCTGCTGTTACAGTAAAGCCCACACGAGGCCTTTGTCCATGCACATCACCCTCAATGCGAATCAATAGAATACCTGATGGGAAACCCTCCTCAGAAAAGGTGAGACAGATTACATCATTTTCCACCCAATACCATGAGTTTAAAACACAAACTTAAGACAGTAAAATGGATTTTCTTTTAAAAATAGTCTTAGTTTGAATCCCAGATTGACAGCACCTTCCTATCTGCTGATTTTAGAGTCGCAATGAGATACAAGTTATAAAGTCTCGTTTCAGATCCTGTACCTACAGCCCATATTGAATTATTCACAAGTTGGCAAGCATTCTTATCGAAACCATGGTTTGTTTGCAAAACAAAAAAAACATTTCATTGGTTCAAGATGAATAATTTTCCTAGTTGCAAAGAGGGTACATTTTTTTTAGAGGATAGAGGACATTTTACTCTACACCTCTGTATGATAAATGTGTTCTGGCAGCTTTTGGCATTTATTAAGGTGGGATCATCCAAAGTTGAGAGTGATGAAATCCCTTAATCTTGGTAAAATACAAATTCATTAAAATAGAAATGCAAAGAATTTTAAAGTAGCTTCTTCAATTTAAATTTGCCATAACATGAAAATGTTTAAAATTATATTTTAAATATTGTGCTAGGAGCAAAATGTTGACTGATGATAGTTTCCCAGTCAGAACTTACCATGAACTAGGCGTTGTTCCTGTAGCAAAATTGATCTGTACTCCACCCATTTCTCTTGAAGTGTTTTCTAGCACACACAGGAAGGCAGAGTGTTGATAAAGTATAAAAATGCAGATGCTATGTGCAAATGCACCCTTTCTGCAATACATGCATTATAAAAATGCAGCATCACCTTTTCAGTAGATAGTTCTGGATATTTCAACAAATTAGCAATAAAAAAGTATGATTATCTTTATTGACTATTTATTCAGTGTCATATGATTTTGTTGAATTAATGGTAATAAAGTAATCTTCTAAATCTGTACAAATAAAATAATAAAAAGAGGAACTGAAACTTTGAAATCCCAAATTCTTCATTAAGTACATAAAGGTACATTTTGATTCAAATTCTAGGGGAAATAAGGAATGGATACCTTCACATTAAATTGTTCAGAGCACAAACTTAAAAGCAATTCAAAAGTTAGGAAATTAGGAGTCTAAAATAACTACAGTTGAGATAATATATTTGAATCACATAGTAATTGAATTGATATGATATTTCTATAAGTGAGAATTACAAACTGGAGTCTAGACAAAGCGATTCCTTGATCAGCTGCATACATGAATAATTATTTTACTTATATTCAATGCAATTTCTCATTATGTGTTTTACAAGATAAGTAATTCAGTTTCCATTTCCAGCTTGCAAGCCTGCTGTTGAATTAATTGTTTGTTCTTATTATTCCACAACTGAACTGAAATAAAAAAAAACAGGAAGAATACCTTTAAAAAATGCAATCTTGTTTCAAGTTGATCTCTTCTAATGGAGTCCTTATGAACAGTCAACAGGCTGTAAAGTAGAGGTAAAGTTCAGGTATAGACAAAGAAAACGTTGCTTGACACAGACTTGCACTAAAAAGATATCTGTTCCCACATAACTGTCATGTGGTGGCTGATGCATGTACTTTCTACAGGATGCACTGCAGCAATTCAACAGGTTTATTTCAAATTCACCTCAGTCTTCAAGCCAAACAAAAGGACAAATATCATATCACCCTAAAGTTCCCTTGCAAGTGAATCATTCTTATATTAGGATTATGATAAATGACATTCATTGTTACTACATAAAAATCCTAGAATTCCCTGTCTCACATCAGAATATGAGGTTAACAGCCTTTGCCGAATAACTAGCAAGCATCAGCCTAATTCAAAAAACATCATTTTAGACAGAGAAAAGCAGGAGGATATCCCACAAATGATACTGCATTACAGATACAAAATGATGGAAGAGTAATTTTTTTCTTCATCAAGTTATTTTTGTAATGACATATGAGCAAAGGATATCCAAATTTATTTTGAAGAAAAAGCGAAGAGTTGAACAAACTTTGGTCAACGAGGTGAGATTTGACAATTGTCTTCAAGGAGGAGAGCGATATGAAGAGCTGAGGAAGTTTTTCCAATGTTGTCATCTGCCTTTGCTTCCTTCCAGAAACATCTGTTCCTGATGTCAGTGATATGCGCGTGGACAGAGGAAGCACTGGTTCCAACTCACCAGTGCTCCTAAAGAGGCCAGTTCATCTTGTAAGGCTAGTTAAAAATCCATTTCTACAAACCTCCAGTTCAACTGAAGATAAACAGGGTTCATTTCAGGGCATGTTACCGAAACTAATAACATTTCAAAAAGGAAGTGCTTGGCAGAGGTTTAAGAACTTACATTTTGAAGTTAAAGTTACAGCTACCCATCACAAGTCAGGAAAGGAGTCAAAATTAAGAACTTTGCCAGTTTAGGGAGTTGGCATCCCCACTAACATTGCTTTGGAATAATGGAAATGGTTGTTTGGGCTCCAGCTAAGCTGCAGAAAGATGCAGATGGAAATGGATGCTGCACCCTTAAAAAAATTGACATCCCTAAATATGAGGATCAAAGACAATTTTAGCCTCAGTGATGGCAACTGTGGATATCTGAATGAGTCCCCTAACTCCATTTCAGCTGCCTCTGTTCCTTAGACCATCGGCTTCAATGTGACATGAAACCCTTCTGCAAATTACTCAAGAACTCACTCCACCAAAATTTGAGCTTAGTTCAATTTTCCCCAGGAGGCAGTTTTCTAACACAATAACAGACCTGGCTCCTGCTTCCTAACTCAGTTGGAAAAAATTGGCTTGGCCAACTGAAGGTTGGTAGTGGTTGGGCAAAGGGTGAGGAAGTGCACAATAGGTCAGAGTCAAAGGAACAGAGAAGTTTAGTTGGAATGGGATTGATGAAATTTCAGTGCCAGAAAGGTTGTTGCAAAGTAATTAAAATATCATACTGCTAGAAAAAATATCAGTTAAATTTGAATGGACAATCACAGCTTTCTCTGGCATGTTGATTGGGTATCTAACAAGTATCACAAGTTTATACCCATCATGTGTTTTAATGCAGTTATTTTTTCGCAAGGTATCAGTATTACAAAGCTTTTGGAGGGACAGAGTGAATTGGACAAAAGCAATACCAATTGAGGTCATATAGTTGCTTTTATTTGTTTTGAACCCAAAATGTATTTAAGGATGGCAATGCGACTGAAGTGGTCCCATTTTCAAACTCTATAAGCTTTTATCACTACAAGTTTGAAGAAGTCAACATGAAGAGCGAAAATCCCATTTCAGCAAATACACCACTGAAGATCTTTCCAATTTAAATCTATAAGACTGAAATGACTATTGCTAATGTGTGAATCGTCTCTTTAACATAAGAGGTGGCAATAAGTTTTCCTTGTACTCAAAACACTTTTTGTGGTGCTGTCCATGACAGTAACCAAATAAAAGACTTTCTGTAATCACAATTACACCACTTTCAGAAACGCCACACCCTCTACAAGCTTTGATTTCCTGGTCAGGTTATGGAGTTGCCGGTGTTGGACTGGGGTGTACAAAGTTAAAAATCACACAACACCAGGTTATAGTCCAACAGTTTAATTGGAAGCACACTAGCTTTCAGAGCGTCGCTCCTTCATTAGGTGGGTTGTGATGAAGGAGCTGATGAAGGAGCAGCGCTCCAAAAGCTAGTGCTTCCAGTTAAACCTGCTGGACTATAACCTGGTGTTGTGTGATTTTTAACTAATTTCCTGGTGACTTCCTGGGCTCCAGAAAAAAGCATTGTCACAGTGTTTGCTTTATTGCACTGTTGGCAAAATTGAAACTGCTAGTAGCTACAGAAACAGAAGATTCCTCTGGGAATCTTAAATTCATACTAACCTTAATAAATTACCAGATGCCTTAATTAGATCAACAATTTCTTGGTGACTAAACCCTTCAGTATCGACTCCATTGATGTTAACTAGCATATCGCCTATTATACAAAAAAAGAATGAGTGATAGTCATACAGATAATGGAAGCTGTGTAATGAATTATATGTAATTGGTTCACATCCGTGAGAACATCAGAACTAAGGACCAAAAGGGGAAGTGGATAGTTACCAGCCTTCAGCCCTGCAAATTGAGAAGGACTGTTGTCATACACCTTGCAGACGTACGTGCACATCTGTAACGTATTAGCATTTTGCTGATCCATTCCAACAGTCTACAAGTGAAAAACCAAAATGACCTGTTAATTATTTCAGAAACTAACTGTAAAATCAGCATTTAAGTTCTATCTTGAAATTACTTAATGTAATATGAGTTTCTCACCTGAATCTCAAATCCAAACGTTTCATTATCTTGCTTATTTAAAACAACCATTTTTCTGTTTGGAAAACAAAGAAATAGTTTTTTTTAATAGAATCCAATAGAACAAATAAGAACAAATCCAATCCCTTGAAACTTACAGCCACGCTGTCACTTGAAAAACAATGGTACATGCAGCTAACTGCCACAGCTTTACATCTGCACTTTTAATCAGGATCATATGAACTTTTTCTTCAACACCACGACAGGTTTAGATCCCAGGAAACACATTATTTCTTGATATTAAAAAGTATCACTAAACAAAAAGTAAATCTTACTTTCGAAAATCTGAAGTGTCCGCCAAGGAGTTTGATCTAGTCAATGAAAGCTGCAAAAGAAAGAATCAAAATTCATGTTGTCATCAAGAACTTTTGTCAGGAGACCGAACCACATCCATTAACCTACCTGTGAGCAATATTAGTCTGACTAAAACCCTCTCCATTTTTGTGTCCTGTACTACTTATATACATCAATTAAAGTTTCTCCAGGTTTTGCTAAGCGCTCAATAAAATAATTGAAAAGTAAACATACCCTGTACCCAAACATTGCCCAATTTAATAATCTATTTTGCACTTCAATTGCTTTGTAATTTTTGCTCATTTTGTTTTAGTTTACATTCCTGTGTCGAACACGCAAGAAAAATATTATGCATTGTGAAACAAAAATTACAATCTGAACGGGAAAATATTAGGAGCATAATATTGTCACACTACTGGTTTATGGAGAATCATTATAGCATCTCTATATTTTATCTGCTTGTTAAAGCTGGGCAAGAATTGTTTCTGGGGCGTTTGCTTTACCTGTCTTCGCCCCCGGGGCAATGTACCCAGCGAGTTGGCGAGAATCTGAAGATGCTTGTTATCATTTTCAGCAGAGAAGCTCCGGTTGGAGATCTCAGAATAAGGGCCGTAGCTCGCTGATGAAGAATTCGCTGCCTTGTAATTCGCGTTGACGTTCATTTGAAGGACACTTTGAAAAGTCATGACTGCGAATCAACCAGTCTCATCACTGTAAAGTAACGTCCATGGAGTCGAGAAAAGCTAGATCGAGCTTAACTCAAGGCGTTTACAGAAGTTGAACAGACGGAAATTCAGATCATGTGATTTGGTTTGTGGGCAGTTAGCATTTTGCATCAATCAGGTAGGTTTTCGGAAGTTGCTGGTTGAAGTGTTGCCTAGCCTAAACTGTTACAATCCGACCCCAGTTCCAGTTTCCAAAACAAAATAATAAATTAAAATTTAAAAAGGCTGACCAGAGAAGATGGACAGTGCTCATTTTCTGGTTTCATATATATTTTCTTCAAACTTTAAATAATTCCAATAAAAAAGCATATCGATTTTGATCCTGTTTAAATAAGTTGTTACATTCTAACATGCAGAGCAAAGGAGGGCAATGCGAGGTAGTTGATTAAATATTGTGAGTTAACATGAGATTCTGAACCTGGAGAAACAATGTGATTTCTGACCCAATGGTGTCAAGAATCTCCAAGAGTGGCAACAGGCCAATTTGCATGCTTTAGCATCTTATTATTACCAATTCTTATTACTTTTGTTTTCCATTTTACTATTTTCCCAGGTGGTGGAGAGAAATTAAGCAGTAACAACTCCTGGCATGAAAGTCTGAGTAGGTAGCTGGCTACTGCAGTGTGCTGCTTGCCTCTTTAACCGCCATCTTGTTCAGCAGTCCTTAACATCTCAAGGTACACTCCATGGACAGCAATCATGTGCATCCTTCATCCATGGAGGTTGGTATTGGGCATGCATCAGCCTCACCAATTCAACAGCTTCACGTGGTCAGGAAGGAGAGATCACATGCAGAGTGAAAGGTAGCCAGTGTGAGGTAATAATTTGGACACTTTGGCAGCGGTGTGGGAATTTGAGGCAGAGGGGAAGAGATGCATTTTGCTTGCTTTTTTTGGCTCATAGGTTGTAAGGTTTTTTTTAAAAACAAGATAAATTGAAGGCCAGGATCAAAGAATAAAAGAATAACTTCACAGGTAAAGCAGCGGCATGGTAGTCCAGTGGTTAGCACTGCAACCTCACAGCACGAGAGACCAGGTTCGATTCCAGCCTCGGGCAACTGTCTGTATGGACTTTGCACATTCTCCCTGTGTCTGCATGGGTTTCCTCCAGGTTTCCTCCCACAATCCAAAGATGTGCAGATTAGGTGGATTGGCCATGCTAAATTGCCCCTGGTGTTAGATGTATTAGTCAGGAGAAATGTAGAGAAATAATGGAGTGAGTCTGGATGGGTTACTCTTCAGTGGGTCGGTGAGGACGTGCTGGGCCAAAGCACTTGTTTCCACACTGCAGGGATTCTAAGTAAACTATGAGCTCATCAATTGGTGAAAGCTACTAATATGACCATATTCTAGGTTACCTTCAAAGTTAAGGTAAACAGGTGAAATATTTACAGGTTACAAACTACAAGACCAGTACTAATTGTTTAAAAATCAAATGAAGAGCTAGGTAATTAAAATGGAGATGCCAAGCTAGGTGATGTATTGTAACAGCATGAATGGGAGCCGGTGGACCATTGTAGTTCATAGTGACCACATCTGTAGCAAGTGTTGGTTGCTTGATGAACTGTAGCTCAGAGGAGGTGAGCTGGAATCTGAGCTTCAAACATTGCAGCACATCAGGGAGGGGGAGAGTTGTTACCTGGATGCAGTGGTTCAGGAGGCAGTCACACCCCTAAGATTAACAGCCTCAAATTCAGTCAGTGTTTAGGGACTATGAGCAAGGGTGTGACTATGAGCGAGGCAGGTAGAGGGATCCAGGAGATAGTGCTACAGGAGCCTCAGCCAGAAAGAACTTGTATAACAGCTTGAGATTCTTGCTGCCTGTATGGATGAGAATGGAAGCTACCAAGCAAACTGACCATAGCACTGTGGTAAAGAGCACCATTCAAGAGGGTGGGTGGGGGGGGGATGAAATGA
Organism: Chiloscyllium plagiosum; assembly: GCF_004010195.1. Taxonomy (NCBI): domain Eukaryota; kingdom Metazoa; phylum Chordata; class Chondrichthyes; order Orectolobiformes; family Hemiscylliidae; genus Chiloscyllium; species Chiloscyllium plagiosum. The sequence continues at coordinate 57,694,413 of NC_057716.1, forward strand.
AAACTGTAGTTGTAATCAGAGACAGTATAGACTCTTTTCAGAGGAATATACACTTTTCTCTGTTGCCAGAATTGAGAGTCCCAAAGGCTATGTTGCCTGCCTGGAGCCCAGGTTCAGGATTTCTCATCAGGGCTGCAGATGAAGTTTGAGTGGGAGGGTTAAGATCCAGTTGTCATGGTCCACATGGGTGCCAATAACATAGCTGGAAAGAGGAAAGAAGTTGTCCTGATGGAACATAAGCAACTAGGGGCTAAATCTCTGGAAAACTCCTGAACAATGAGGAAAATGGCACAGGGTCAACAAGATTAAAAAGATAAACATGTGGCTCAAATATTGGGTGTGGGAGAAACAGGTTTAAATTCATGGGACAATGGTGCCACTGATGGGGAAGAAGGGACTGGTTCCAATGGGATGGGCTCCACCTGAATCATGTTGGAATTAGAGTCCTGGTGAATCATGGAGTTGAGGGGGGAGGGTGTAAATTACATGGAAAGTTATGGAAAAAGGTAAAGTTGGGTGGAGGTTTCTACATTGCTTATTCCAGTTTCCAGAACAAGTAAGTGACAGATAAAGAGGAAAAGAAATCTAACTTCAGGCATAGCAGATAAAGGGGCAGCTATGGTAATGTGGCAGTCAATGCAGGACTGAGGATGTTGTACTTAATAGCAGGCAGTATAGAAAACAAGGTAAATGAGCTTGTAGTGCAGATTAAAATGGGTAGGTATGATTTTGTGGGTATTACAGAGTCGTAAAGGTATCAGGACTGGTGAGTAAACATCCAAGGAAAAGGGCAGGTGAAGGGGGTGGGATTTCCTTGTTAATAAGAAATGAAATTAAATTGATAGCAAGAAATTATATAGAATAAGAAGTTGTAAAAATTGTATGATTAGAGTTAAGGAACAACAATGGAAAAAAGATCCTGATGGGAGTTGTGGTCAGGCCTTCTAGCAGTAGCGGAATACGGGGAAGAAAAGAAATCAGGTGATCAAAAAGACTACACTCTACAGTTGTGAAGGAGATAGTTGAGATTGTGGAGGCATTGGTGATGATCGATCAGGAATCACTGCAGTCAGAGAGGGTCCCAGAGGACTGGGAAATGGCTAATGTAACACCCCTGTTTAAGAAGGGAGCTGGGTAAAAGACAGGAAACTATAGGCTGGTTAACCTGACCTCAGTCATTGGGAAGATTTTAGAGCTCATTATTGAAGAGGAGATTGCAGAGTACTTGGAAGTGCATGATAAAATAGGGCAGAGTCAGCAAGGCTTCATCAGGGGAGATCATGCCTGACAAATCTGTTAGGATTCTTTATTCAGGGATATGTGGGTTAGGTGCTTTAGTTAGGAGTATAGAGTCATAGAGATGTACAGCATGGAAACAGACCCTTCGGTTCAACCCGTCCATGCCGACCAGATATCCCAACCCAATCTAGTCCCACCTGCCAGTAACCAGCCCATATCCCTCCAAACTCTTCCTATTCATATACCTATCCAAATGCCTCTTAAATGTTGCAATTGTACCAGCCTCCACCACATCCTCTGGCAGCTCATTCCATACACGTACCACCCTCTACGTGAAAAAGTTGCCCCTTAGATCTCTTTTATATCTTTCCCCTCTCACCCTAAACCTATGCCCTCTAGTTCTGGACTCCCCGACCCCAGGGAAAAGACTTTGTCTATTTACCCTATCCATGCCCCTCATAATTTTGTAAACCTCCATAAGGTCACCCCTCAGTCTCCGACACTCCAGGGAAAACAGCCCCAGCCTGTTCAGCCTCTCCCTGTAGTTCAGATCCTCCAACCCTGGCAACATCCTTGTGAATCTTTTCTGAACCCTTTCAAGTTTCACAACATCTTTCCGATAGGAAGGATCCAGAATTGCAAATGTAGAGTAATAGGGTAGGGGAATGGCTTTGGGTGTGTGACTCTTTGGAGGGTTGGTGTGGACTTGTTGGGCCAAATGGCCTGGCCCCACACGAAGGATTCTATGAAACAGACTTTAATGAAAGCCAGTGAATGTGATGTTTTTGGATTTCCACAAGCCCTTTGACAATGTGCTGTACAGAAAGCAGCTAAATATGATAAAAACCCATGGTATTAGGGGTAAGGCATTGGCACAGATAGAGGATTGGCTGACCGACAGAAGGCAGAGAGTAGGAAAAAAGGCTTCTGTTTCAGGGTGGCAGCCAATGAGTAGTGGAATTTAACAGGAGTCTGTGTTGGGCCATAACTGTTCATGTTGTACATTAATGTAGAAAGGAACTGAGGGCATTGTTATTAAGTTTACAGATCATACAAAGATAGCTGGATGGACAGGTCGTGTTGAGGAAGCAGGGAGGCTGAAGAAGGACTTGATTAGGAGAGTGGGCAAAGGAGTGGCAAATGGAATACATTGTGGGAAAGTATGAGATTATATACATCGGTAGGAATAATAGAGGCATAGACTATTTTCTAAACGAGGAAAGGTTTCGGAAATCTGAAGCACAAAGGAACTTGGGTGTCCGAGTTCAGGAATCTCTTAAGGTTGGGTTGGCAGTTAGGAAGGCAAATGCAATGTTAGCATTTATTTCAAGAGGGCTAGCATACAAAAGCAGAGACATACAGCTGAAGCTATATAAAGCTGTGGTCAGACCGCATTTGGAATATTGTGAATAGTTTTGGACCCCGTACCTAAAGAAGGATGTGCTGGCATTGGAGGGGTCCAGAGGAGGTTTACGAGAATGATCCTAGGGATGAAGGACTTAAAAATGAAGCGTGGTTGAGAACTCTGAAACTGTACTTGATTAAGTTTAGAAGGATGAGAGGGGATGTGATTAAAACTTACAGAACCCTGAGAGGCCTGCATAGAGTGGACATGGAGAAAATGTTTCTGCTTGTAGGAGAGACTGGGACCCAAGGGCATGGCCCTTGGACAACCCTGTAGAACTAAAACAAGCAAGAATTTCTTAAGCCAGATTGTGGTGAATCTGTGGAACCCATTACCTAGGAAGGGTGTGGATGCCAAGTCATTGAGTGTATTTAAGACAGAGATAGGTAGGTTGTTGATTATGATGGGGATCAACAGGTACAGGGAAAAGGCAAGAGAATAGGTTTGAGAAGCATATCAGCCATGATCAATGTGGAACAGGCTCAGTAGCTGACTGGCTTAATTTTGCTCCTCTATCTACTGGTCTTATCATGGTAGATCTCTGATTCACTTAGTTCAGCACCTTCATGCTGCAATCTGGAGTGCAATAACATCTTACATTGAAATGATGCTGCCAGACCACATCCCATGTATAGACGAGTGCCCATTTCATGAATTGGAACCTTAGAATGTGAGGGCTGTTAGTTTGTTCCCATAGCACTCATTCACTTTATACCAATTGAACGCTCATAGTACCTCTGCTGTGCCATTCGTTTTTGTACATTGCTGACTCATTCAGAACTTAGAGCCCCAGAGTACTTCTGTCACACATTGCCTATTAATACAGAAACAAAGCCAGGCAGTCTGCCATGTTTTTCAGGCTACTAATCCATCCCCTTGACTGTCCACTGCAGCCAAGTATGATGAGCTGCTTGGATTTCTGTGTGAGTGCTAAAGTAAACACAGAGTGAGTGAACACTAAGAAACCATAATAACAGCCCTACAACGTACACTATTCTAATGCATGAGAGGAGTGTGTAATGTGCACTGAGCAACCTGGTAGGAGAATTGCAATCTAAAGTGTCTGTGAACTCCAAAGCATGAAGTGCTGAACCAAATTGTTATTTAATCCAAAATCTGCCATTATGATGTGGTGAGGATGTGCTTTGTTGATGCCAACTTCCATGAATGAAGGGTTGAGGAAGTTGCTACCAATGGAGTGTGCAATGTGATGATGGTTGACATGAAGACACTGCCGAGCTGCAGTTACCATGAACTGTCAACGTTGGGAACTAGCAGCATTTGGTTTCTCACCGTAACCTGGGAGAACCTGCAAATAAATGACATAAGACTAAGTAGTAATGTGACACAAGTATCTCACCATTTATTGGCAAGATTCTCATCTTGCTATTGAAATCTCACTCTTACAGAGAATAGCAGATTGTTTTATTCTCAATGTTGAGATTCTCATTCTCCCAAATTTCTCACCATTGTCTATTTTGTGCAGACACTGGGAAAATCCTTTATTGTTTCAGATTACATCATTCTAGCAATATATTCAAATATTCCTATCTCTTTTGCTACAGGCTCACAACATTGGTCATGTGCCTTCAAGGTTTCATGCACTGTAACTCTTAAGCCCTTTATGAAAGATGTCCTTGTTTGGAACCCTGTATAGTCTACTCAGCTACTCATACATAACTTTGCATTCCTATATATTGAATAATATCTGCCAGACACAAGCTCAATTCTCTCTCTCATTTTAAACTGATTGTAATTATTTTTCTCACATGCTTACTCATCAGCATCATTATGCTGAAAAATTGTTCAATGTTTAAAACAGTAATAATAAAAACATGTCTAACTTTTGAACCTTTAAACACGTATTTCTTCACATAATATAAATATGACGATTCAGTCAGTATTTGTACAATTAGTGTGTTACACAATACTTTATCTGAGAATTTAATTATATTTATTTCAAGAAAAACAAAAGTAGATTTGAAGGCATTTTAGTGAATTGGTGTTTTATCAATTGTTTAGATTGTTACAGTTATTTCTGTTTCCTTTTAAATGAACCACAGAAATATGGTAATTCAATCTTTTGCCTCTTCCGTGTGAACTACTGCTGTAGCAAAAAAAAATCAAGAAACTTGTAACTCTTCCAATAACAAAACCCACAAACAGTAATCAGAATTAAAATCATTAGTTAACAAGCCTATATCTTACTAAACTCGAAACAAAAATTACCTTCGTCACATAAGCAAAATGCAACCATTGAAAAACTTCACGGAAGTTCTGACCTAGATATTACATATAAGGCATCACATTAACTGAATTTTTATAACATTTTTGGTAGTTTTTTTGCCTCCTTAGAAGGACACTGATGTCAGTATAAAACCATCACCACAGTGTACAATTTATTCATTTGTGGTTGAAAAATTGTTGAATTAAAAACCACCCGAACAGACTATTGGGTAGCAAGTTACTGATGCAAAATTATCCATACAAATAAAGATCTTTTCTCTGGTGTTTGTCCATCGAACATAAAATCTACCACGCAACACTGAGAAGGAGTCTTTTGGAACAAAAGAAAGTATTAATACTTTGAAATATATTTTTTGAATCAATCAAATGAATAAATCTCAGACCATTCTCTGTTAAGTGAGTCATTTGATTGCCGAATGTTTCCTATTTTCTACCAACCAATGCTATTTCCTTTACCTAACCACCAAAAATGGGTTGAATCTTACCAAATTTGACTGTGTCAATTCCAGGGAGTTTCGTGGAGGATTTCTCTCTGTGAGGTCTAGTGAGGTATCTCATTCCATTCTCTGCTGCTCACCTCATTATGTTCACACCATGCCTCCAATGTGCACTGCTCATGTTATCATGAATTAGCCAGCAGCAGAAGTGATTACCACCATCAGGTCATGGCAGCATTCCTGCATCCGCGCCATATTTAAACTGCAGCTGAGCATTTGGTCAAATGTTGTCAGTCAGGAGCTGCCCTTCACAGTTACACTTTTGGAAGAATTGCCTTGGAGATGATTGTTAAAGGCAAGCTGGAACCCTGCTTCACTGGCAGGGACCTGAAGTCCTAATAAACAAAATGGTGGAGAGGGCCTCTCTCTTCAGGACCAGCCAAGGAGACCTCAGCTCCATACTCTGGAAGACTGAAATTGCCACTTGGATTAGTGTTGAGTCCACAGTCCAGAGGAATGTTCAGCAAAGCTCATTGGTTAGCTCTGTTGCCTCACAGCACCAGGGTTCCAGGTTCGATTCCAGCCTTGGGTGACTGTCTGTGTGGAGTTTGCACATTCTCCCTGTGTCTGCGTGGGTTTCTCTGGGTGTTCCGATTTCCTCCTACAGTCCAAAGGATGTGTCAGTCAGGTGAATTGGCCATGCTAAGTTGCCCATAGTGATAGGTGCGTTAGTCGGAAGGAAGTGGGTCTGGGTGGGTTACTCTTCAGAGGGGCGGTGTGGACTGGTTGGGCCAAAGGGCCTGTTTCCACACTGTAGGGAAGCTAATCTAATCTAAAGCTGTAAAAAGGTCAATGTTTGTCTATGCTCAGCAATGGTAACTGCTGAGCTTTTCTCTGCTACCTTACACTCACTCTATCACTGCTATTGCACCCATCTCCCATCAAAGTTCATGGTCAATCACTCTCAGTATTTCATTCAGTGTTTCCCCCACTTGCCCTCATCCCCCCAAAAACAACAGACATTGAACCCTGCATGGCTTCTGCATTGCTTACTCACTGACTCAAGATACTTCACCATCTTTCCCTCATCTGCACTTGCACTATCCCTCCCTTTGTCTCACTCTAGAAGAAAATATCCCACAATGGGATGTTTAGAGCCAAGAAGTGTGATGGTGTGCCAACATTTGTCTCTTCACTCCTCTGAGGAGTGTGAAGACCAGGATTACCCATGTGGTGATGCCAACATTTATATGTCCCAGTAACCTGTGCTGCTCTTCCATTACTGCCATTGTGAATGTACTCATAGCATGCACAAAAATCTACTCATTTTACTCATCTCATTCTCTCTCTTGTCTCCTGCAAACACTAGTGGCATCTGTATAGCATCCACCTTGAAGAACAGAGAACTGCCTCCAATGAAATTATATCTTTCCTTATTTTTCTGCTTTGTAACTAAGATTCTGTACCTAGATACCTTTGTAGCTAAAATGGCACTAAGTGGTGACTCGTAAACTTTTCATTGTTCTCATATGAATACATGTGACAATAAACTAACTCAATTTTAACATAGAACATAGGACGTAGAACAGTACATTACAGGAGCATGTCTGTGCTGACCATGATGCCATTCTAAGCATATTCCACCTGCCTGTCCATGGTCTGTATTCCTCTATTCCCTGCTGATTCATGTGTCTGTGTAAATGTTGCTATCATATCTGCTTCTATTATCTCCCCTCACAGCACATTTCAAGCATACACCACCCTCTGTGTAAAAAACATGCCCATGCATATCCTTTCTGTTTCAATCAGATCACCTCTTATTCTTCTAAATTCCAATGAGTAAAGTCTCAACCTGTTTAGCCTTTGCACACAATTAAATCCCTCCATACCAGGTATCATTCTTTCTGAATTGCCTCCAAGGAATTATATCTTTCCTTAAATTAGGAGGCCACAACTCTTCACAATACTCCAGGTGTGGTTTCATTAGCGCATTGTACAATTGCAATAAGACCTCTCTACTCTTATTCTCCAACCACGTTAAAATAAGGGCCAATAATCTATTAGCCTTTCTGATGATCTGCTGTGTTTGCATGCTAACTTTCTGTGTTTTGTGCACAGGTTCTTCAGGTTCTGAAGAAGGGCTCATGCCCGAAACATCGATTCTCCTGCTCCTTGGATGCTGCCTGACCTGCTGCGCTTTTCCAGCAACACATTTTCAGTTCTGATCTCCAGCATCTGCAGTCCTCACTTTCTCCTAGAAGATTTTAACCTACTGCGAATCCTCTTGCAAGGATGCCTTCCTTGAAGAAGCTCTCTTCCTCCCTCTGATTCCTGATGAAGGGCTCACGCCCGAAACGTCGATTCTCCTGCTCCTTGGATGCTGCCTGACCTGCTGCGCTTTTCCAGCAACACATTTTCAGCACAAGTACCCCAATTCCCTTTGTGTTGAAACTTTCTGCATTTTATTTTCATTTACATAATATTCTGTTCTTTTGTTTTGTTTTCCCATCTAAAATGAACTTCACATTTTTCCACATTATACTTCATTTGTCAACATTTTTCCCATTTACTGATCCCTTCAAATACCTTCATGGAACTTGCCTATCCATCTATTTTTGTGCAGTCTGCAAATTTGGCTACTGTACAGTCATTTCCTTTCTCTACGTCATTGATATGTACGATAAACTTGGGCCTAAATCACAGACAAATTGGAGAATTCTGTGTTCTTTCTAAAATCTTTAACTTTTGTGGTAACTCCAAGAATTGCAAAACTTTAGCTCCTCCTTAAATTCATTATCCCAGTAAGGGAGAAGAACATCATTTTGAAGTTCATTTCTGACTCCCCCTAGTCATGCCACAGAGGAAGCATTTGGGAGCACACACCCAGTCTCATTGGTCTCCACCTAATCTTTTTATACAGCATTGTATCATGAAAACAGACCTAGCTAAATCATAAAAAGAGGAATTATCCCCCTCTTCCAATTTATTTACACTATAATTCAAGACTAAAAATAACATGTACTTTGCTTATTTTTAAGATTAAAAACAATCAGAAAAAGTAATGTGCGTATTTAAGGATAATGTCACATTAATCCCAGAAACTCAATTAGTTTTTATTTGGGTCATCACATTCAATGTATTTGGTTACTGGAACATGAATGTCCTCCATACAAGGTTATCAGAAAGTCAACAAATAATTTTATATGTCAAAACATCACTCAGGCTAATTATTCTCAAGCTTTATTCTTTTGAGGTGATATCAATATCCACAGAGAATGTGTTAGTGATTCTTCGTGTTTGTGTGGGAGAATATTTTACCATAAATGCTTTTGAAGATATCTACATTTACCATTTGAAAACTATCCTAGAAATGAGAGGATATGACCCTTCCTCCTGTAATTAACTACCCACTGGAAGGTCATCTTATCTCAAGAACTGCAAAATTAGCATGAGAATGATGTGTTCTTAAAGCCTAGAAGCAAGAAAGAAAATAGAGCAAAAACGATTGTAAGCTTTACAAATTCTGAACTTAATCAAATCAAGCACTTCATGAAAAGTCAGCTTACAGAAATACTGCAATTATGCTTCGTATTTAACATCAATTGTTAGCTTTTTGCAAATTGCATTAGTTTTCAATTTGTGAGATTAAAAAAAAGATGGACAATCATACAGAAGTTAATCAGATTCCTGAAAGATGAAAAATTACCTGCAGATGCTATTCATTAAAGGTTAACATCATACATATCCTTCTGTATACATCTGTCACCCAATTTTAACTGAGGGTAGAAATTAAATGGGTAGAAACCCTACAGATAACAAACTGTGAAGGGTTGAGGCTGAGAATTTTACCTTTGAGAACTTAATAACTTACTTCCAGGCAATTAATTGGTAGGAACTGGCAGGCAGAGGAAGTAAGGTAATAGATAAGAACACAAAGGTCTAATAGCAAGAAGCTCTGCCTTAAAAAGATTCAAAGACACTGCCTCCAACATCTCCACAAGAAGAAAGTTCTAAAGACTCATGACCTTCTAAGAGGAAAATATTCTTTCCACATCTACCCTGTTAAGCAAATGTAAGGATTTGACCAATTGATTTCATGTATATGGTGTTGTCCTACTGGACAGTGATAAACTGCAAGTGTACAATGGGTATTGGGTATAGGATTGCATGGATTTAAAGTGTTCAGTCAGGATGTAGCTATGGACAGGTAAAATGTGTGTGTGAAGTTGTGATTAAACTGCAACTAGGGTGAGAGAATGGGGTTGTATGTGCAAGGAAGTGAGACAATTTTGGTCCCCTTACTAGAGGATGTATATATCTGCATTGGAGGCAGTGCATAGGAAATTCACTGGATTGATTCTGGAAATAAGCTGCTTATATAATGAAAAGAAATTGGACAGTTTAACTCTATAGTCTCTGGTGTTTAGAAAAATCAGCGAAGATCTAATTGAGGTATATAAGATGCTAAAGGGATTGACAAAGTAGATGTAAAGATGATGATTCCTCATTTGGGGCAATCTAGAATGAGAGATCATAGTTTAAGATAAGGGATAACAGATTTAAAACAGGAATGAGGAGTAATTACTTCTCTCAAAGGCTCATGAATCTGTGGAATTCACTGTGTGATGGATGCAGGGACATGGAGTGAATTTAAGGAGCAGATAAACAGATTTTTAATTAGTCATGGGTTGGAGGGTTACGGGACTGGGCAGAAAACTGGGGTTGAGGCTGAGGTGAGATCAATGATGATCGTATAAAATGGTGGAGCAGATTCGAGGAACTGATTTGACTACTTCTGTTCCTAGTGCTTATGTCCTTGTCGTAATGTCAACCATGACAGCTATGTGATATGAACAACATAGCTTCATGGCTACTGTGGGGCATGACATTGCTGATGAGCAGCAAGACTGGATTGGTAATATTTGCCCTGATGTACAGAGACCTTACCAAGATGGCCTGGGAGCAATGGGTGCTGGTCTTCTGGCAGATGTCCACTGAGTGGTAAGCTGTTCTGGGAATGGCACGAGATAAGATCGGAGGGGAAGCAGATGTGAGGAACCCCATGGGGCGAAGTCAATAGTTAATGCAGTGAGTTTGTTAAGATGATGTGAGAAAACTTGTTAGGTTCCATGACAAAATACCTTTCAAAAACCCGAGACACAACTCAGACTTAACCAAACATCTTAAGATTCAGCCTTGTATCTTTTTGTAGCTGTCTTCTGTCTTCTTCGCAGTCTACTTTCCTACCTATTTTTCTGCAGCAAACTTAGCAACCTTACCTACCATCCCTTCATCCACCTCATTTATATAAATTATAAAGAAGCTAAAAATAATTCAAAACAGTTGTTCCTCACATCGTGAGAGAAATTTCCCATCAGCTGAAGCGTAATTGAAATGTTTTTATTCCTCATTGTGTTTCATTTTATCCTAATTTACATAAGACTATAAGACCATAAGACATAGGAGCGGAAGTAAGGCCATTCGGCCCATCGAGTCCACTCCACCATTCAATCATGGCTGATGGGCATTTCAACTCCACTTACCCGCATTCTCCCCGTAGCCCTTAATTCCTTGTGACATCAAGAATTTATAAATTTCTGCCTTGAAGACATTTAGCGTCCCAGCCTCCACTGCACTCTGTGGCAATGAATTCCACAGACCCACCACTCTCTGGCTGAAGAAATATCTCCGCATTTCTGTTCTGAATTTACCCCCTCTAATTCTAAGGCTGTGCCCACGGGTCCTCGCCTAACGGAAACAATTTCCTAGCGTCCACCCTCTCCAAGCCATGTATTATCTTGTAAGTTTCTATTAGATCTCCCCTTAATCTTCTAAACTCCAGTGAATACAATCCCAGCTTCCTCAGCTGTTCCTCATATGTTAGACCTACCATTCCAGGGATCATCCGTGTGAATTTCCACTGGACACGCTCCAGTGCCAGTATGTCCTTCCTGAGGTGTGGGGACCAAAACTGGACACAGTATTCCAAATGGGGCCTAACCAGAGCTTTATAAAGTCTTATAATTACCTTGTGGTAGGAAAATGTGATACTGAGTTTGTGCAGTATAATCTGTTCTGATACAATGCAATAGTTCCATTCCCGTGCAATTCCGCCACAAGAAAATCGTGTAATAGCAGCACCATTTAAATCAATGGGATTGGAATCGCATTATAGCCAATACAATGTAAGGAAAGTTTGCGTTCTACAAATAATGGACTAAATTCTTCAAATGCATTATAGCCAATTCGCGTTGAAGAAACATGCATTATAGCAGAATTCACTGTATTGGAACACTGTCATTGATGCATTATGCTGTGCTGAGCTATACTATTCCACATGCTTTCTTTGAGATACTTATTATCAGTTCACATTTTTGAATATTTCTTTTTGATTGCCTCTCAAGGATTCAGACCATAACCAAGTTGTTTACTTTCTGTTTGCTGAGTCACTTGGTTAAGGCCCATCAAGTCTGCAATGACCTGACGCTGCCACAAGCATTGTTTTTTATATACTGGGTCAGCACGCCTGATGTATAAATTTTCCTTCACCCAATCTACGCATCAATATGCAGCAAATATTGCATTAGCATTAAGTAAAAGCATATCTAATAGAACATATTAATGGTATTGATTTTTCATGGTGAAGTTCTTCTAATTTGGCTCCACTTCTTTATTTTAAAATGGTAACTCACAAAACCTGGCTGGAAGGGAACATTGTTTATTGTGGAACACTGAAATAGTGGCACTACTTATGGCATGCATAGGCTAGTCGGAGACTTGGACCAACAGTTCTGCAAACCCATCCCAGAGTCAGCTTTATTTTATTTTATATTTTTTGGGTTTTTAATGTCCAGGTGCGTTATCACACACAACTGGACATTGTTTCTCCCCATCACCAAATCACCCATGGTACTGCTCTCCCCATTAACCACTACATATAAACCATCCAGGCTTCCAACTGACACTTTTTATGCAAAGCCCATTAAGAGCAATGCTAACCATAAAAACATGGTTAGGGGCTAAATCAAATGGAGTCAGAAAGGACGATAAAGCACTGCCATGCACACGTCTCTGTAAAGGCATTGAGAGTTTTGGTGGACATTGCGTGCTTCGTCTTCAAGGATACCCAGGCAGAAACGTAACTGTGTAAGAGGGACATATGACCCTTCCATAGCCTGCTGCCTGGATCTGTTTACAGTCAGCCTGGCCAGGCCCAGGAACAGACCCACAAGAAGGTCCTCTAACCTGCCCGCACCCCTCCACACTGGGTGCCCAAAGATCAGTAGTGTAGGGCTTAATGTGGGCCAGGGTGCACCATCTGGGAGGAGGCTCGACATAAAGGTATCACTGCAGGGTCCAAAGATGAAAAGTCGCCACATGGGTGCGGAGGCATACCAGCGACTGACTGCCCATTACAAGGGAACCCGCATTTTCTGGGCTTTTGTGACAGATCCAGAGGGAGGGGATCAAAGGCACTAGCCGGTACCAGAGTTGGTTAATGACTGGCAGTCAGCTCCTGTAAGCCAGCACTTGGAGCAGTCCTGTCCAGACGCCTAGGTGAGCCAAGACCTCAGCCCCCAGCTCCTGTCAATTCTCCATTTCTGAGGTGGGTAGTGCTCCTGTTAAACCCCTGTAATCCTTTTGACAAGGTATCCACCCGCCATGGACCAAACAGGATTCTGGAATATTTGGTCCAGTTGATCCCGACAGAGGTACACGGCCTGGTGCACATGCCTCGTCCCCAGGTCAGCTAGGTCAGTGAACATGAGGAGCACATTGTTGATGTCGACTGAAAGAACCAGCCCAGTGCCCAGCCCATGCAAGAGCACAGGAAAGGCTCCACACATGGGGAGTAAAGCTGGCCAGACAAAGGGCAGTCCTGAGAAACTCTTTTCCCAAAGTGAAGGGGCACCCTCTATGACCCACTCACTTTAATCAGCTGCTCCACAGAGGCGTACTGAATTCGGATCTGGGTGGTGAACTGTGCCCAGAACCCAAATGATCACAGAATCCTGAGCAGATAATCATAATTGACCCTGATCAAGGGATAGGAAGGTGCTCGACAAACCAGGCCTCTGGGAAAAGTGGATCAAATACTGACCAGATGAATGGTGGTGTGGATCCTCCAGCCCAGGCCAGTGTAGGATTGGTCAGAATGGATCATGTGGTTCAGCATGAATCCTAGCTAAGATGACAACACCTGGTGAAAATCTGGCAATTGTGCTGAGGAGAGGGAACAGATGCCAGTTTTTAAGTTAATCAAGGTCCCCCTTCTTTGGCAGGAGGATGATGACTGCTCTGTAGCAAGAAAGGGGCAGCTCTTTGACCGCAAATCATTCCTCCAGGACTCACACACAGTCGTTCCCCAGGACATCCCAAGATGCCTTGAAGAACTCCACAGTCAGCCCATCCAACCCTGGGTTATTGTCCCTTGAGGGCAGGGTGAGGGTGCCAGTCAGCTTCTCGAAAGTGATAGGAGTGTCAAGTATCCTGGTGTCCCCTAGGCTGATGTGCTGTAGGTCCTCCCATGGAACTCTGCGAGTATCCCCGCTGGGATCTGGCGAGAACAGAGCCATGTAATAGGCTGAGGTCTGCGCCCTGATGCCGTCCAGATCTGAGATGTGGGATCCTCGTCAGCCAGTAGCACAAGGAGCTGCTGATGGATCCCCCACCTTCTTTGCAGCAAGTAGAAGGGGAAGCCACATTCCAGGTTCTTGGCAAACTGATCCGTACAGTCGATTGATTCTGAAGGCTCTGATCCTAGGCCTCACAAATGTAAAGGTGATGCAGTCAAGTTTGAGATTTCACCAAACATCGACCAGTGCGGAGGACTTGACCAAGTCCCTCCACCTCCTCTTCAATGCTAGACTAGCCTGAAAACTGCTATGGTACCATTCTTCAAAAGTGCAGTTAAAATCCAATCATCCGCCAAGGATAGTGCATTAGCCTTCATTGATGTAGGCAAGGTGAATAGACACTTCTTCAAAGAAGAATGTTTGCTTTGGTCTGACCAGAGGACTGTACACATTCAAAAAATGAAGGACCTCAGCCCCTAGTCAGACTGACAGGTGAAGCAAACAGCCTGTCACTGGCTCCTTGATTACCCTGCACGATCTCCAGCTGAAAATGTCAAACCAATAAGATGGTCATTATGCCGGAATTAGAAGTGAGCTGGCCTAGATGGGCCCCTACCTGCCATTACAAGACGTAGATGGCTTCATCTTCTAGAGTGGTGTGGGTTTCCTGCAGGAAGCGTGATGCATACTTCCCATCCCAGAGCTGTGGCTCCCTGTTGCAGTTGATGTTGAGGTTAGTTTACGATTGTCTTCACATCGGCAGCACTGTGCATCTGTCACCATCACCCTTAGTGTGTGGAAGAAGGAAGAGCACCCAGGGCCCAAAATAATACAGAGACAGCATGGCTTATATTGATTTATGTGGTGTATCTGGCCAGACCTAGTGCAGAATAATAGAGCCAATGCAAGCTCATCAGAGGCATGAGCTTCGTTGGGACCTTAAGTTTACAGAACTCAAAGGTCCCCTTGGACAACCATGGCAGGGGGTGGAATTACAAGGTATGGCCAACTTGGGCCAAAGAGGGAGATTGTAAGGAGAGATTAATGAATGGGGATAATAGGATATTTGGTACAACAGTCAAAGTGTAAAATTTGAGAAAAAATTATTATGTGACAAAGAGTCATATGAAATCTTTGTACATACTGGGAGGAGGCAGCCCCAATTTCAGCAGCTCCACCCACCCACCCACACCTCCTCTGAAAACGGTATAGGCAGATGCAGCTGGGAAAAGGAGAGAGGATCACTACATTGGGAAATGGCCTGACCTGTGATGCTTACCTCAAGGAAGAAAATCCAGGAAATGGACAACATGCAGTCTTGTCGCTGATAAATGACAGCAACATTCAGACTATACAAGTCCCTGTCACTGACCATATCCAGTAAGAAAGAATCTAACCAGCTCCCAATCAAAAGTATTATTACCATTACTGAATCAATGTGGGTTCAGTTCTGAATTAACGTGATAGTTCCATTGTCATCTATCTCACGTTATAAGAAAATTGCGGTATAGCTGTGCCATTTAAACTAGCAGGGCTGGAACTGCATTATAGCCAATGCAGCTAAGGAAAGTTTGCATACTGCAAATAAATTCTTCAATCGCATTAAAGCCAATTCGCATTGAAGAAACACACTTCATATCTGAACCAACTGTACCAGAAACTGAACTGAACAGAAATACTAGTGCGAGTGTGAAGTCTTTGGCAAGTAATTTGCTTCCTGATTCTTCAAAAGGTTGTCCATACAGCCCAAGTCAGCTGCATCATAGAATACTTTCCAGTAGCTTTGATGTTTTGCAGATCCAACACCACCCAAAAGTCTGGACATATCTAAGATGAAGCAACCTATTTCATTGAGAACTCTTCCACCAGCTGCACATTATGGCTGCAGCATATACAATTTGTAAATTGCACCAGCAGCAACTTGTCAAGGTTCCTTCAACAGCACTTTCTAAATCCACAATCTCTACCACCTTGAAGAGCAAAGGTTTGCATATGCTCCACTGTAAGTTTCCTTCCAATTCACATATATTCCGAGTCCTTCACTGTGGATGAGTCAAAATCCTGGAACTTCCTTCCCAAGAGCACTTTAGCTGTGTATTCCATGAACTGCAGTAGTTCAAGACTTGGCATTTTCTTTTCCAGGGCAATTAGGAACGGCTCGTGCTAGCCTTGTGAATCTACATCCCATGAATTAATAAAAACAAAATGTATTTATTGGAAAAAGGGACCATGAATTGATGATCTTTGAATTTTTTTATAACCAGACATAAATTGGAGGTATATCTGAAATGTCACATGACTATAACAGCTTAATTAAGCCACTAATGAGGTTTGCAAACTAATTCTGTGTTAAAATTACTCTTCTAGAATTCCCTATGCCTGATTGATTCTTTAAAATGTCTCACTGATTTAAGAATAAATGAAGTGACTATGTGTAAACGTATATAACTTTGACACATACCATTCATTGAACATCTGGAAAATGCACAAGCCATGTGGTTGAATCTGTCCTCCAAATCCTAGTCCTTCTAGTGATATCTGAAGTTATCTTCACAATATGAGCCAACCGAAAATTAAAATCTAAACATTTTTCTTCTGTTATTGGGAATTAATCCTTTAGTGAAAATGGACTTGAAGCCAGAAAGGTTCATTGTATGAAGACTGAATCCTTGACACAATTAATTGCTGAAAATAACTATCATGAAAATAAACTTTGTGGAATTGAGAAAGACTAATGAATATTCCATTGGTACACATCAGCTTGGTTTAAGAATCACTTTATTGTAGACAAAAATACAATGCATAAAAGCTTTCCATGTAATGGGTAATAATTTAGAAATACATTCAGCTCTGCATTAGAAAGTACCGCAAGATGGAAAAGTTTAAAATTTCATAAAACAGTGGCTGTTTCAAAAAGCATCTGCAATAAATCCATTAGCGAACAAAATGAAAGCAATTAATTTTGTAATAAACATTGATTTACAGTCAGTTCACTCAATATTAAACATTCCATGTTTTACATTCAGCCTGCATTACCTTGCCATATCTCAATGAATTGAATCCCAAGTGCATTTTTCTCTTCACTGTACTTGGGAAAAGCTCAGGTCCTAGGTATGAGGAAGATGAAAATGATGGGAAAACATATTGCATCCTGTAATGTATATAGCTTCAAGATTTTCTGGAGAATCCAATTAGTTGCAACCAGATCTACATCTGCAACTAATGTAGATACAGTGTCACCATCAGAAGAACATAAAATGTGCATTTGCCCATAATGCCTAAAAATGAGAATTATCCCTCCTCAAATAGAATGATCTTTGGGCTTTGTGGTATCTAATTACTGCTGTCCAAAATCCTGCAGCAGCATTCTGGTTATAACAAAGGCACTCCCGCCACCCATCCTCATTCCCAACAAAAACTAATATTCAAAACATGGCCAAAACATTGACCCTAGAACCTTTTCTGTTAATGCAGTACATTTCAGGTACACTGTATCTATTTAACATTGGCATGGGGTTAGAGAGCATCATTGGCCTCATATGTTTAGCAGCAGAAGCAAACTTTCTGGTTGGACGTAGAATTGGGCCAACATCCTGTACCCATTGCCCATGTTGACAGTTAAGAGACTCAAACCCATCCAGACACAGAATGCTATATTTAAGTGTTTCAGCCTTTTGGAATCAAGGTTGAGATACCACTTCTGAAGTTGTTCCAAACTAGCTAACTTATTCATTCTAGCTTCAAATAATGTGTTTAAATAGCAATTATAATGAAATATTTGACTGAAAACCAGCAGTAATGTAGGCACTTTAGTAAAGAAGGTACAGTAGCACCTCGACATACAAACGACCCAGTTCACGAACAAACCGGTTTACAAACAGGATTGTACATAAAACTTTGCTTCAACGTACATACGAAATTCAAGGTACGAACGAAGTTACGAACACAAAAAGCCCATGTGCGACCATGTGGTTTCATTGTTCTGCTTTGCTACACACTTGTTGAACGCATAAGCCCTTGGGCCCCGTGTGATCTCATTCAGTTCGTCTTTGGTGCATGCACTGTGAACAGCATTTGTTGCTACGTCCAAGCATTCTTACGCTATCCGAACAATGGGAAAAATTGATTCAGTTTGCAAACTTTTTGATTCACAAACCCGGTCCTGGAATGGATTAAGTTCATAAGTCGAGGAGCTACTGTACTTGCTTTTACACATGGTATTTCATTACTTCAGAATCTCCAAAGTGTTTTATAGTCAATGCAGTACTTAGCTACTTTAACAGTAGGAAACATTGCACCCAATTTATATACAGAAAGACTGCACAAATAATACTGAGACGACCTTAATGATGCTGGAGCTGATTTATGCTTGTTAGAGGACGTGGGGAAATTTAAGATCACCTTTGAAAGATGCCACTCTGACAGTGCTCGAGTCTCAAATAGGGCTGAAAGCCATGATCTTTTAACAGGGGTGTAGAAAAATCAGCTGCAAATGTTCAGAAATCCAACAGAAGTAAAGATTTTGATTATATCTGGTGAATTCCACTGATAGAAGTGATTAATTAAACTAAGGGTGATATTAATTCCTCTTTATAAAATACACATTAGTCCTCACTGAAGGACATCTGAGATAAGGGGGCACGATCATAAAATTAACAGTAGATCATCAACACTGAAATTAGGGAATAACCTTCTAGTGATATTGTGGAAATTTTTGACAACTAGGAATACTGGGTCAATAGAATTACTTAAAACTAAGAAGGGCATATTTCCTTCAGTCAATGTATCAAGAAATACAATGCTCAAAGGCAGGTAAAAGAATTGAGGTAAAGACATCAGACAGCAGCTTAACTGATTTTTGTGGATAATGTAATCCACATAATTGTGGCCTAGAATTCACTAGGAAAATAAGTGAGCTTTTGTTGAGAACATTGCTGCCATATTTACACTAACAACAGTGACTGGTGAGGCAAAGACAATGACAAAGATAACAAATTACAAGAGTTCACAAATCACTATACAATTTGAACCATTCCACCATCAATGCCCCCAAAACAAGCACTCAAAACCCCACGTGAGTTTCGTGAAAATGCTCAACTGAGCTGCTGAGAGAAATTACAAGCCACACGACACCAGTCCAACAGTTCTACTTGAAATCACAAGCTTTCAGAGAGATGCTCCTTCTTCAGGTGAAGTGGACAGAAGTGCACAGGATCAAAATGTACATGCAGAGAGATTTGCCATATCTCTCCACCTATGTATTCTATGCCTGGGAGTTTCCCTCCATTTCACCTGATGATGAAGCAGCACTTGAAAAGCTTGTGATTTCAAATAAACCTGTTGGACTACAATCTGGTGTTGTGTGACTTCTGACTTTATTCACTCCAGTTCAACATCAGCACTTGCACATCAGAAATAAATTACATTCGCTAGAAATCTAGTACTTGTACTTAAAGACATAAAGGCTGTTGAAATGACAAGATTTTTAACCATTCATCACTACTCAATGCCTTAGGCCCAGAATTACAACTTTCATTCTCACAGTAACAAATTGTTCCTGGAACTTTTTGTAGTGATTGTAAGGCAGTCAACCAGATACTTCATAGAATATGAGTTCTCTGATTGGGGCTGTTAATCTAGTTCAATCAAGGAACCCTGTCTGACAGATATAAACAGGAGTGTCAGACATCCTGTTCACTTTGAGAGCTGGCTTTGAGGGAGCTGAGTCAGTGTCAAGGACTTTCCACATATAAATAAAGGGTGACCTGCCTCTGTGCAGTTATTTCATTTTTAAAACTTCAAATTGTGCTTTTTTTTGTCTCCTTATTTTCTCTCAATCGAACATTTATTTTATTTGTTATTACTCTTCTTGAAACTAATTTGAAACTAATTCATCCTATTATCTCTCTTACAAATTTCCTGCTTCGCTCTTAAAACATTGAATAGTACAGCACAGAAACAGGCCCTTTGGCCCACCAGGTCTGTGCCAATTATGATGAGGGCCATGGATAGGGTGGATAGTTGCTTTCCCAGAGTGGAAATGTCAAATAATAAGGCATAGGTCTAAGATAAGAGGGGATAAGTTTAAAGGGGATGTGCAAGGAAAGGTTTTCTTTTACACAGAAGCTAGTAGGTACATGGAATGTGCTGCCAGGGAGGTGGTAGAAACAGATACAATAGCAAAGTTTAAGAGACGTTTAGACAGACACATGAACAAAATGCCCTCAATGCCAATGGACACTTATAATGTCTAATAATGTTTTGTTTGGCGTCTTTGGAAATCCAGATATTTTTACATCTACTGGTTCATCTATCTACTCTATAAGTTATATCTTCAAAGAGAAATTTGTCATTCTGATATCCCTTTAGGAAACCTATGCTGTTTAATGGTTGTATGCTTTACTTCATGCATTGATAAAGACTTTCTTAAGAATAGTTTCCAGCATTTCCCAATATCTGATGATAGGCTAGCTGGCTAGTTTCCTGCTTGAATTTTCTCCTTTTTTATAACAGTGATAATGTATTTGCCAACCATCTAATGGATGATACCTGGATAGAAGGTGTTTTGGGAAAATGCTGGAGACGCTCTCTCTTAGAATCCTCAAATACTATTAGGTCGGGGTATATGTTGAGTTTCATTTCCTTAAGTTTTTCAACGGTCTGGATTATAGGGAGAGGTTGGACAAGTTGGGACTGTTTTCTTTAGGGTGTAGGATACTGAGCAGGGTGGGGTCTCTTATAGAAGTGTATAGCATCATGAGAAGCATGGATAGGTTGAATGCACTCAGTCTTTTCCCCAGGGTTGAGGAATCAAGGACTAGAGAGCATCAGTCTAAGGATACAGGGGAAAGAATCAAAGAGAACCTGAGGGGCAACGTTTTCTCACAGAGGGTGGTACACGTAAGGAATAAGCTGTCAGCAAGAAGTGGTTGAGGCGGGTACATTGTCAACATTTAAAAGACATTTGGACAAATACATGGATAGGAAAGATTTAGAAGGATATGGGCCAAGTGCAGCGAAATGAGGTGAGCGTTGATGGACAGTTTGTTCAGCATGGACTAGTTTGGACCAAAGGGCCCATCTCTGTGTGGAAGGACTGTATGACTCTATGACCATTTTACTGCTTTTTTAATTCATTTTTAAGTTGTGGGCATTGCTGGCTGAACCGGCATTTACTGCCAGTTCCTGATTGCTCTGGAGAAGGTGGTGATACCTTTTTGAGCTATTGCAGTCCTTAGGAACAAGATTAGAGTGGTGCTGGAAATGCACAGCAGGTCAGGCAGCATCCGAGGAGCAGGAAAATCGACATTTTGGGCAGGAGCCCTTCATCAGGAATCCTGATGTTTCCTGATTAAGGGGTCCTGCCCGAAAAGTCAATTTTCCTGCTCCTCGGATGCTGCCTGACTTGCTGTGCTTCTCCAGCATCACGCTAATTTTGACTCTGATCTCCAGCATCTGCAGTCCTCACTTTCGCCTAGTCCTTAGGAACACCAACATTACTGTTAGGAAGAGAATTCCAGGACTTTGACTCAGCAACAGCAAAGGAACAATGTCATAGAGTCATAAAGATGAACAGCAGGAAACAGACCCTTCAGTCCAACTTGTCCATGCCGACCAGATATCCCAATCCAAACTAATCCCACCTGCCAGCACCCGGCCCATATCCCTCTTTCCTATTCATATACACATCCAGATGCCTTTTAAATGTTGCAATTGTACCAGACTTCACCACTTCCTCTGGCAACTCATTCCATACACGTACCACCCTCTGCGTGAAAAAGTTGCCCCTTAAGTCTCTTTTATATCTTTCCCCTCTCACCCTAAACCTATGCCCTCTAGTTCTGGACTTCTCCACCCAGGGAAAAGACTTTGTCTATTTATCCTAACCATGCCCCTAATGATTTTATAAAACTCAATAAGGTCACCCCTCAGCCTCCGACGCTCCAGGGAAAACAGTCTCAGCCTATTCAACCTCTCCTGATGGCTCAAATCCTCCAACCCTGGCAATATCCTTGCTAATCTTTTCTGAACCCTTTCAGGTTTCATAGCATCTTTCTGATAGGATGGAGACCAAAATTGTACACAATATTCCAACCGTTACCTTACCAATATCCTGTACCGCTCTGCCCTTATCAATCCTCTTTGTTACTTCTTCAAAAAGCTCAGTCAAGTTTGTGAGACATGATTTCCCACACACAAAGCCATGTTGACTATCCCTAATCAGTCCTTGCCTTTCCAAATACATGGACATCCTGTCCCTCAGGATTCCCTCCAACAACTTGCCCACCACCGTCTTCAGGGTCACTGGTGTATAGTTCCCTGGCTTGTCCTTACCACCTTTCTCAAACAGTGGCACCACATTAGCTAACCTCCAGTTTTCTAGCACCTCACCTGTGACTATCGATGATACAAACATCTCAGCAAGAGGTCCAGCAATTACTTTCCTAGCTTGATATAGTTACAAGTCAGGATGGTTTTCAGCTTGGAGGGAACTACGTACTTAAAATGCTTCTCAAAACTCTTACAGCAGTTTTTAAGTTCCAAGCTAGTTTACTCTCATTTTCTATTTTTATTTCCTTTTTAATCATTTTTTTTGCTGGTTCTTTATCAGCTTCAAAAATACTCCTAATCCTTAGACTTGCTATTAATCTTTGCAGTATTAGAATGTTGTAACAATCCCAAATATGATGATTAACATATCCTGACAATCACAGGTTGGTTTAAATTATTCATTGCTTTACAAAGAATCTTTAGTGTGTCATTTTGTGGTTATGTTTCATGGCTTCTGAAAAGTACATTTTGCAGCAATTTCTCTGCTGATTGGATTTCCCCACATTACTGAGAAGGCACATACATTCAAGCAATTCATCATTTCATTCTAAGCGCCCAGCTTAATTAGCAAAGCAGATAACCAGATCACCAGGAAGGTAGGTTTCATTCACTTCACAAAAACTGTAACTTACAACAGCCTTATAAAAGACGTTGGTCTACTTTGGCCTGTTGGCAGCACAAATTTACGAGGGAGGAGATAACTGGGGCTTAATTTCAGCATTTCAGCAATGGATTGATTTGTCATCCAGCAACTTCTTTCATGTATAAACCATCAAGCATATTTTGAATGACATTTCTGAATTTTATAAGAGTTTTGAAACATTTTAAAGGTTTTACAACAAGTCTGTAAGTTAAATCAATTATTGACTTGTTGCTACATTCTGCTCACTTTTACTCATTTATTTTATTCTGAGATATGGCCTGGGAGATTCGGAAAGGATATTTGGTAGACCACAGCAAGGAACATTCAAGGAATGTGAAGATCCTGACAAATATATCGCCAGGTTATTGGTATACTTTTATTCTTCAGTTTCCCATCTGGCAGTCAATCAAAGCATTAGGACAGCCAGCCAACCAATGAACATAGCAATGGCATGAAATCGGAGGCTGGGATTTTTAGGGAAGGTAACAGTTAGGTATGGACCCTTCCTATCTCCAAGTTATCAATAATTCCCTCAATTCAGGTACTATCCCACCATCCAACCCATACCTCCAGCCCCACCCTCAAATCTGTCATTCATCTGCCCACCTGGTTAAAACAACCCTTGACCCTTTCATTTTTGCAAATTAATACCTGAACTCTAATCTGCCTTAATTCTCCAAGGTCCACAAACATACTGTTCTCATTAATTTTAAGAATTCTTTATTGGAATTGAGGGTTTCTCTGGTAAGAGCAGCATTTGTTGACCATTCCTTTCAATAAAGTGCCTACATTGGAATTCATAACAATCAATTATAGTTTCATGGCACTGTTAGTGAAGCTAGCTTTCAATTAGTAAAATGAATTTGAATTCCACCAGGTTCCCAGGGCATTAGCCTAGACCTCTGCATAACCAATCCAGCAACATTAAGACTATAAGACCATGAGACACAGGAGCAGAAATTCAGCCATTCGGCCCATTAGCACTGCTCGCCATTCAATCATGGCTGATAGGCTTTTCAATCCCATTTTCCCACTTTCTCCCTGTTACCTTTGATACCCTTGGCAATCAAGAACTTATCTACCACTGTTTTAAATATACTCAATGACCTGGCCTCCACAAACTTCTGTGGCAATGAATTCCACAGATTCACCACACTGGCTGAAGAGATTTCTCCTTCTCTCCATTCTAAACAGTCATCCCTTTACTCTAAGGCTGTGCCCTTGGGTCCTCATCTCTTCTGCCAATGAAAAATTCCTCCCTATTTCCACTCTGTCCAGGATGTTCAGTTGCCTGAAAGTTTCAATTTGATCCCCTCATCCTTGTAAACTCCGTTGAGTATTGTCCCATAGTACTCAAACATTCCTCGTATTTTCCTGTGAATTTTCTCATGAACCTCCTCTGGACTGGCTCCAAGATCAATATATCCTTCCTGAGGTATGGGGCCCAAAATTGCTCACAATACTCTAAATGTGGTTTGACAAGAGCTTTTAAAGCCTCAGAAGTACATCCCTGCATTTATATTCTAATCCTCTCAAAATAAATGCCATCATTGTGTTTGCTTTCCTAACTACCAACTCAACCCGCAAGTTTACCTTAAGAGAAACCTAGACTAGGACTCTTAAGTCCCTTTGCATTTCAGATTTATGAATTTTCTTTCCATTTAGAAAATAGTTTATGCCTCTACTCTTCCTACTAAAGTGCATAACCTCACCCTTTCCCAGGTTGTACTCCATTTGCCACTTCTTTGCCCACTCCCCTCACCTGTCTGAGTCTTTCTTCAGCCTCCCCACCTCCTCAATACTACTTGTCCCTCCACCTATTTTTGTATCATCTGCAAACTGAGCCAGAGTACCCTCAGTCCCTCCATCCACATCATTAATGTATAAAGCAAAACGTTGTGGTCCTAACACTGACCCTTGTGGAACACTACTCGTCACCAGCTTCCATCCTGAGAAGGACCCTTTTATCCCCACACTCTGCTTTCTGCCAAATAGCCAACCTTCTATCCATGCTAGTATCTTGCCTCTAATACCATGGGCCCTTACCTTAATCAGAGCCTCCTTGCAGCATCTTGTCAAAGACCTTCTTGAAGCCCAGATAGATAACATCCATTGGCTCTCCATGGTCTAACCTGCTTATTACCTCCTCAAAGAATTCTAACAGATTTATCAGGCATAACCTCTCCTTGATGCATTTCCAAGTATTCAGAGATCACTCCAAGATCTTACCAACGACTGAGTTCAGGCTAATTGGCCTATAATTTCCCTTCTTTTTCCTTACTCCCTTCTTAAATGGAAGGTTACATTAGTGATTTTCCAGTCCTCTGGGACCCTCCGTGACTCCAGTGATTCTTGAAATGTCACTACTACAGCCTCCACTATCTCTTCAGTTGGATCCTTCAGAACTCTGGGGTGTAGTCCATCTGGTCCAGGTGATTTGTCCACTTTCAGACCTTTCAGTTTTTCTAGCACCTTCTCCTTGGTGACGGCCACAATATTCATCTCTGCCCCCTCCCCCCACCACCACCACCACCAATTTGCTTGAAGTTTTGGGATATTACTCATGTCTTCCACTGTGAAGACTGATACAAAGTACTTATTCATTTCCTCAATCAGTTCTGTGTTCCCAATTACTACTTCTCCAAGCATCATTATTCAACGGCCCAACGTCCACTTTTGCCACTCCTTTCTCCTTTGTATATCTAAAGAAATGCTTACAATCTTTCTTTAATATTACTGGCTAGCTTGCCCTCATATTTAATCTTCTCCCTTCCTATTTCTTTCTTCATTGTCTTCTGTTGGTCTTTGTAGGCTTCCCAATTCTCTGGCTTCTGACTACCCTTCACCATGTTATATGCTCTCTCTATTGCTTTTATGCTGTCCCTGACATCCCTGGTCAGCCATGGTTGCTTCATTCTCCGATTATTGTGCTTCTGTTTCCTCGGGATGAATCTCTGCTGTGTCTCCTGAATTACTCCCAGAAACTCCTGCCATTGCTGTTCCACTGTCTTTCCTGCTAGGCTCCTCTCCCAGTCAATTCTACCCAGCTCCTCCCTCATGCCTCTGTAGTTGCCTTTATTCAACTGTAATACCATTATGTCAGATTCCACCCTCTCCCTCTCATGTTGCAAAGTAAATTATATTATGTTATTTATGGTCACTGCCTCCTAAAGGTTCATCTATTTTAAGCTGCCTCAAGCCTGCCTCATTGCACAACACTAAATCCAGAATTACCTGTCCTCTGGTGGGCACCACAATAATCCATCGCATAGACATTCCATGAATTCCTTTCTTGCGATCCACTACCAACTTGATTTTCCCAATACACCTGCTTATTGAAATCCCCATGATCACTGTAATCTTGCCTTTCTTACACGCTATTTCTACCTCTTAGTGCACTTTATGCCCTAAATCTTGACTACTGTTTAGAGGACTGTACATAATTCCCATATTGGTCTTTTTTACCTTTGTGGTTCCTCAACATAGATTTAAAATTATCTGGCCTTACTTAATTTGTTGTTATTGATTTAACTTCATTTCTAACTAACAAGGCAATCCCCAGCCCCTCTGCCTGCCTGCCTGTCTTTTCGATAGGATGTATATCCTTGGATATTTAGCTCCTGATCTGCTTGCAGCCACATCTCCGTGATGCCGACCACATCATACATTCCAATTTCAATCTGTGCCACAAGCTCATTTATCTTAATTTGTACAGTGCATGCATTCAGATACAACACCTTCAGTCCTGTACTGACCATCCCTCTTCTCATTGTCATTCGTTTATCCAGTGTATTTACTGTTTGATTCATAACCCTTTCCAGACACTCTGTCCTATTTCATGTGCTGGAGAGTTTAATAACCTCTCCTCAGTTCTCCTTTCTTTTCATTTTGTTCATATTTTTTCATGCAGTTGGATCCACCCCGACAGGTGCTGCTTTGTTTCCAATTGGTTATTATGCTATATAGAATTTTGCCCTTCCCTTGTCTCCCATCCCACCTCCCGCCCCCCACTTTCTAGTTAAAAGTCCTGTTGATCACTCTGTTTACCCTTTTCGCTAGAACTCTGGTCCCAGTTCAGTTCACATGGATTCCGTCCTACCAGTACAGATCCCTCCTGTTCCAAAACTGATGCTAGTGCCCCATGAAAAGAAATCTCTTTTCATCACCACTCTTTTAGCTATGTGTTTACTTCCCTTATTCTCACATCCCTCTGCCAATTTGCACATGGCTCGGGCAGTAATTCAGAAACTATAATCCTTGAAGACCTGTAATTTAATTCCTGGTTCCTAATAATCCTTAAACAGGTCATGGTCACTACTCTAATTTGCTCAGACCCAGTTTGATTAGAACTTCATTATTGAGTCTCGTCAATCAGCACCAAAACAGCTCTTATCAATTTCACAAATGTTAACTGACTGTAACAGTGTTAAATTATCCCTCCTTCTTAATCTATCTGTAGTTTTCAGAATGCTTTGCCACCACATCATTCTCTTTCAATACCTTTCCATAGTCATTCACGTGGATAGACTGCACTTGCCTGGTGCCACTTTTACCAATCTAGTGGCTGTATATCACTTGTTTTGGCATTTCTTTCTGCTTTCATACCATAAATTCTGCTATCTCTTAAGAATCTATCCTTGGCCCTCTCCTATTTTATATTTCCATGCCATATTGGCAACATCACCCAATAACACTTTCTACATGTATACTGGTAACAAACAGTTTCACCTCAACATCACCTTGATCCCACCCCTCCTGAATTGTCAGATTGATTCTTTAACATTCAATTATACATAAAGTTCCCTCGATTAAATATTGAAATACAGGTGGCACTATCTTTAGTCTGCATTACAAATGTCTTTGTTCCCTTGGCACTGACTCCATTAATCTCTTTCACAACTATCTGAGACTGAACCAGACAGTTTTCCACTTTGGCAACCTATTTGCCCTTTTGAGAGAATCTGACCACCATGAGCAGGTATTGGAGCCATTGACATATTATGTCAGGAATCCATTAGCATATCCTTTTTGATTTGACTGAGGCACGTTGACAATTACTGCAAGTATTCTGGCTTTGTGTGTGTTAAACAGCATGGCAAAACAGCAGTAATATTAATCTTGTATCACTGGTTGAAGGAGTAAAGTGCAAAAAGGAAAGCAGAGATATTATAAGCTCTCAGGTAGGCTCAGAGTGAGGGAGCACTATGACAACAGAGAAAGAACCTGGTGATGCATCCTGATACAGTCCATGAACTCAGTTACTAGTGAAGGACTTTCAGCTGCTGATGCACGAGGACATCAAGGTCTTGTTGAACATACCCCTCTCTCAATTTACAACCATTCAAATAATAATCTACCTGCCTATTTTAGTTATGAAGGTGGATAAGCTTGTATTTATCCACATTGTATTGCATCTGCCATGCACTTAGCCACTCACTCAGCCTGATCAAATCGCACAGCAACATGTCTGCATCCTTTTCACAGTTCACATTTCTACACAGATTTGTGTCTTCCATAAATTGACATAGTGTATTTAGTTTCCTCATCTGAATCACTGGCATTTTTTGTCACTAGCTGGAGTCCTAGTACTGATCCCTGTAATACCCCACTAGTCATGCCTGACATTCAAACAAAGGCCCATTTATTCCTACTCTTTGTTTCCTGTCTGTTAACCGATTTTCCAGCCATCTCAATACACTACCGACAATCTGATGGACTTTAATTTTACACATTCATCTCTTTTAAGGGACTTTTTTAAAAGCTTCTGAAATTCCAAATAGACCACATTCACCGTCTCCCCCAAAATGACACTCTTAGTCACATCCTCAAAGAATATCAGTAGACTTGTTAAGCATGATTTCCCTTTTGTAAATCCATTCTGACTATGTGTAATTCTATTATGATTTCTAAGTGCTCTGGTATAAAATGGACTCCAGCAACTTGCCCACTCCAAACATCAGACTCACTAGTCCAAAATTCCCTATTTTCTCTCTATCTCATGTCGGATGCCAATTTCCGTGGATGTGAATTGAGGACAATAATCCACTCTGGTTTCCTTGTCAACTTTTCTCAATATCTAGCTTTGTTTGGCGAGTTTGTTAAGAGAGGAGGCTGAATATCAACAAGGCAAATTGTGCCATCAGCGAAGTGTTTAACAAAGCTAATCCCCCTCAATTGGCAAGAATCTCACCAAACCACTTGTGAAAAGCAAGATGCTCCCAATGTCAAAACTGGTTAATATTTCACCCAAAGTGTCAAATTTTGTTTGTTGACATGTTAGTAAAGCTCTTTTTTTTATTGTGTTATTACATTTGGTCCTTATTTCAAGGGGAGGGAAGTTTTACTGAAACTATGTAAGGTGCTGGTGAGACCACATCTGGAATACAGTAGTGTGAGCAGTTTTGATCCCTTTATGGCAAGGTATTTCACTGGTGGCAATTCAAAGAAATTCACAAGGGTGATTCCTTGGCATTGGAGGGATTTCTAAAGAGATTCAGACTCTACTCACTGGAGTTTAGAAGAATGAGAGATGATCTCATTGAAACATATGGAATTCTTAAGCAGCTTGGCAGGGCAAATACTGAGAGGATGTTTCCCATCATGGTAGAGTGCACAGTGTCAGCATAAAGGGGGCCAAATTAAGACTGAGATGAGGAGGAATTTCTTCTCTCAGAGAGTTGACTTTTTCAAACACCTTGTCGCACAGACAGTGCGGACAATCCTTGTGCATATTTAAGGCTGTGGTAGATAAATTCTTTATCACTCAGGGAATCAAGGATTATGGGGAAAATGCAGGAAAGTGGGTATGAAGAAGGCTAGATCAGCAATGATCCTATTGAATGGTGGAACGGGCTGATCGGCCTACATCTGTTCCTATTTCTTAATGGTCTTATTAAAAGGTGATATATAAATACAAATGTTAAGTCTCATACTGCTAGAGAGTAAAGAAGCAAAGACACAGAGATGCAACATTTGAAGTCAAACAAAAATCAATAAACCCAAAGAGAGTAACAATACAGATGAACTTGCAGAGATTCCTTAAGATTTGCTGTTAACAATCAGTCAATAATTTACCAAGCAAGCTATCAAATAGATTCTGTTGCTCGGGCTCATTCCTTAGCTTTATTGGGCGGAATTGTATAGGGGCCTGAGCAACATGGTGAGAAATGGATCACACTAAGTCCAGGAAAGCCTGCCTTAATGTAGGAGCAATTCGCTGCATCTTCTACAGTCCAGACCCTAAGATGAGATTCTCGCTCGGGTGTAGTGAGTTACACATTAATGGGATTTATTGCTTGTTTACAACCTTATTAATTGGACATCACACCTCACTAATATGTTCTTTCTTCTGAGCAATTTGGACACCAAGAATTCTCAACATTGAAGTCAGAGCAGATACCTGGAAAACTTTAGCTTGGCACTTCTTGGAAGAACCTCTATCTTAGGCACAAGACACCAACACCCATGATCCATGGGCACAGGCCAAATGTTCCTCACGTCCATGGACACTGGCATCTGACATTTGCCAGACACTAAGAACCCTCATGATACAACTGTCATCATATTGGTGCAGCAAGAATATTGGGCATATGGGGCCACACACACAGCCCATGGATTAGACCAGGCTATATCTCTGGGTTGTTTGCTTACTTTCCTAGAGCTCATGCTTTTTGATCCAACCTGGATGTTCACAATATCCATGTCTTACCTTTCCATGCCTTGCCTCAGTCATAGGTACCAGGCTCACACTACTATTGCATTATTTTGTAGTTTATAGCAGATACAAAGCCGGGAAGCTTGTCATGGTAATCAGCAGTCATCAGTCAAGGAGATATTCTTCTGTCAGGGGGCCCCAGCACAGTTAGTCAAGGAAGCCTTGAATACCAGTCCAAGGATTTGAAAACAGTCATCCACCCACACAGTGTGGTTAGATTAGAACTCTTTTTTCATATAGGGTGGAAATCCAAATGTCAGGCAGCCCACCACCCATCTTGAATCTTTTCCCCTCTTTGTACTGTTTTCCTCCTGAAATAAGAGACAGGCAGGTATTATGGGAAATGAAAGTGAGCAAAAAGATATTATTTTTGGTGCCGATGTGGAGGCATCCCAAGTGAGTAAATAGGCACAGCTTAGAGTATGAAGGATTCGTGGTGTTAGAAATTTAGGTGGGTCACAGTGAGTCAATTAAGATGCAATAAAAGTGACAACGGTAGATCATGAGTCTTGCTGGGAAATGGGCACAATAGTAGAGATGGAGTGAGTGTGAGGTATCAGAGAGAAGATGGTGGTGCTTTTGTTGGCAGGGTGGAGAAGGTGATGCCTTTCTCCCTACATTACTGGGTATTCTTCCACACAGCTCAGACCACACTGTCCAGAGTGGTAACCTCAGACCAGGCAGGCACAGTGTAGTGTCATTGCCTCTGCTCTCAATCCTGAGGGAAAGGACATCCCATATCTGCATTCACCTTGTTCACCAGAACCTACAGATACCTACCTGCAAAGTGGATGCCAATTTCCCCTCAATTGCTATGTCCAAGGTAAATGTCAGGAACTGTGCAGGGCAGCTCCAGACAGATAATGCTCTTCCGGGTGTGCAACAACCTTTCAAAGAAGCATCGTGCCACAAATGTCAATGTTTTGATGGGTATCCAGTGAGCTGTTCAAGGAATGGCGAGTGGTGGAATGGAGCTATAACTGGGCTAACACTGCATCGTACTGGAAGGGTAGATAGTTAATAAGGTGAGATTGCTAAGATAGGTGAGAGATTGCATTGGGCCAGATAGCAAGAACTCCTCCACGAAGCTTGATGAAACTGATCTTTAGTGGAAAATATGCAAGATGCAGTCCATAATTTCCAAGTCTTCAGAAACAAACATGCATCTACTTCTCTTACATTGTAAACCATAACCACTTTGGCCTAATAGTCTCTAACTATATTATATACTTAAGACCACATTGAATATGCACCCCAGTTAGTTTCTTAGTAAATTGAGTACTTCTAAACCTTTCTAATATATATATAGTCGTGTTTATGGACCCAAAGAAACCCAATTTGAAGACGCTTCTCTGAACTTGATTTATGTATGATATACTTTTCCCACATGTTTCTATTAGATTTCGCAATGTTTGGGTGAATTCAACTGTACTGAGTTGTTAAAAATTGTGCAACTCACTGATGAACTACATGTTGCCTTCAGCACTCTTTTTAAATGTAATTACACATTTACTTCAGTCCATATCCAAAACAGCTCTGGCTTACGGTATTATATAATAACATCATAAATAGAGGAGGCCATTTGACCCCTCGAGTCCATTCTGTGAGAAACTGTGAGATTATGCACTTTGGTCAGAAAGAGAGGCATAGACTATTTTATAAATGGGGAAAGGCTTTGGAAATCTGAAGCACATACAAACTTAGGAATCCTAGTTCAGGATTATTTTAAGGTTAACATGCAGGTTTTGTTGGCAGTTAAGAAGCCAAATGCAACGTTAGCATTCATTCCAAGAGGGCTAGAACACAACAGCAGTAATGTACTACTGAGGCTGTATAAAGCGCTGATCAAACCGTATTTGGAATATTGTAGATGGTTATGGGCCTTGTACTAAAATGTACTGGCATAGAAGGGAGTCCAGAGTCGAAAGTGTGGCACTGGAAAAGCACAGCAGGTCAGGAAACATCCAAGGAGCAGGAGAATCAACGTTTCGGACATAAGCCCTTCATCAGGAACATTCATATTCAACATTCATAAGCTCCTGATGAAGGGCTTATGTCCGAAACGTTGATTCTCCTGCTCCTTGGATGTTTCCTGACCTGCTGTGCTTTTCCGGTGCCACACTTTCGACTCTGGACTCCCTTCTATGCCAGTACATCTTAGTACAAGGCCCATAACCATCTACAATATTCCAAATATGGTTTGATCAGCGCTTGATTCTCGTGCTCCTCTGATGCGGCCTGACCTGCTGTGCTTTTCCAGCACCACACTCTCGACTCTGGTCTCCAGCATCTGCAGTCTCACTTTCTCCTAGGAGCAAGTCCAGAAGAGGTTCAAAATAATGATCCCAAAATGAAGGGCTTGACCTATGAGAAGTGGATGAGAACTCTGGGTCTGTACTCAATGGAGTTTAAAAGACTGAGCGGGGAAGTCATTGAAACTTACACACTGATAGGGCTGGATAGATTGGACATGGAGAAGATGTTTCCCCTATAGGAGAGACAAGGACCCAGGTGCACAGTCTCAGAGTGAAGGGACAACCCTTTAGAACTGAACTTAGGAGTAATTTCTTCAGCCAGAAGGTGATGGATCTCTGGAACTAAATGCTGCAGAAGGCTGTGAAGGCCAAGTCATTCAGTGCATTTAGGACAGAGAGTGAAAGGTTCTTGATTCGTAAGACTGGGAGCACTCAACTCGCTAGGCCGAGATAGGATACATCTGAGATTGCTGAGAGAGGTATGCGATTATTATTCATTATTCATTCAAATTTGTCAACTCTTGCATCTTTGTAAATATGGATACCAACAGTATGTGGGTCTCAGTATATGTGCAGTAGCAACATCTCAACAATGAAGTTTCAGAAATTGGCAGTTGCAAGGTATCACAATGATAAATGGACACTCCCTACTCCTCCACTTTTAATTTGGAGAGTGTTTTCTTGATGCGAAGTGCTGTTAGTCGTGCAGCTGCATTGGCATTCCAACATTCCTGCATGATTTTACCCATCATCTGTAGTGCCTTTTAAAAAAAACACAAAATTCCACATTTGTTTGCTTTAATTTCTTGCATGCACCACGATTGTTGGTATTATAACATGCAATGCAATCACCAATAGCTCTAAACTTCAGTTTCAGTACAATCTTTTGGAGTATTGTTTACATTTCCTGAGTTTGGAGCACTAATATTTTTTGATTAAAATATAAAAAAGTATAATCAAGTAAATACAGATCTTATTCACCCTACAAAGTCAAGTGCCTACAGCATTTTATGACGAAAGCTGATATTCAGTACTCTCTTCAATAATTGTCAAATAAATATCCTTTTTGTTATCAAACCATCTCAAGATGAATTCCTAAGGATAGCAGGAGAATTTTATGAAGCAAATGCCAAAGTTAACTGATGGCTATTGACTACATTTCCCAGCCTATCATGGATTGTTATCAATGTGTAATTGATTAAA
Organism: Chiloscyllium plagiosum; assembly: GCF_004010195.1. Lineage (NCBI taxonomy): Eukaryota > Metazoa > Chordata > Chondrichthyes > Orectolobiformes > Hemiscylliidae > Chiloscyllium > Chiloscyllium plagiosum. Next base: position 57,728,463 of record NC_057716.1, read on the forward strand.
TGAACTGTGTACATTGCAAAAACTACTTTTTTCTTAAGAACCTTTAATAGCATCCAGCTTGAAAATTATATCTGGGCAATTTGTAGCCAATGCTATAGCCAACTGAGTAACTCATGATCAGCAATTCCTTCTGGGTTTGGGGCTAAGAATCTATCGTACAGGCTATAAACTAAAAGAAGATAGAGGGCTACATTTATAGAAATGACAGAAAGATTGAAGACTACTGAATAGTGATCAAGAGATCTTCAATTTTCCTATTAATAAAATTGGATAGCAGCACTGTAAAAGGCAAAGGCTGTGAGTTGTACGTAGAACTCCTGAAATCCATATGAGTAAAAGTTCTTTGAGTATGTTTCCAGCTCAGTGAGGAAGGAAAAGCAGAACAGGATTTAGTTTTTAGACAGTTTTTATTCATTCTTAGGAGGTGGACATTACTCATTTATTAGCCATACCTAAATGTCTAGAAGAAGGTAGAATTGAGATGTCTTTGCAAAGTCCTCGGGGTGTAGGGACATTAATGTGCTGTTAAGGGGGGTGTTCCAGCATTTTGATCGAGTGACAATGGAGGAACCTGATACAGTTCCTGTCAGGGTCGTGTGTAATTTTGGAGGAACTTGCAAGTGGTGAGGTGCCCGTGCATCTGCTGCTTTTGTTCTTCTAGAGAGGCTCTGGATTTGGAGGTGCTGCTAAAACAGCCTTTGTGAGTTGCTGTCGTAGTCTTGGAGATAGTACACCATGCTACTACTTCAGACCGGCGCTGAAGGTACCAGAATGATACAGAGTGCTGTTGGATACACACTTATCCAGGCAAGTAGACAGTATTACATCACATTCTTGAATAGTGCCTTGTAAGTGGTGGATAGGTACTGGGAAGAAAGGAGGTGAGCACTCAGCATAGAATTCCTGGCCTCTTACCTGCCCAATACTTATATGGTTAACACTGTTAAGTTCTGGTCAATGGTAACACTAGGATTTTGAATGTAGAGAATTCAAAGATGGTAATGCCATTGAACATCAAGAAGATACGGCTAGATTCTGTCTTTTTAGAGATCATCATTGGCTAATATTTATGGAGTGTGAATGTCACTTGTCACTAATTAGTTCAAGTGGGTTCAGGGTTATAGACAGCAGGCAGGAAAGTGGAGTTGAAGATGAGATGAGATTGTGTCAAATGGCGGAGCAAACTCAAGGAACTGAACAGTCCACACCTCTCCTAGATATTATGTTCTTATTGTTCAGGTCTTGCTGCACTTGGACAATGGTTACTTTAATATCTGAGGTGCTGAATATTGTGTAATCAACAGCAAACATCCCCACTTCTGATCTTATAATAGACAGAAAGTCATTGATGAAGCAGCTGAAGATGGTTGGGCTTAGCTCACTCCCCTGAAGAACTCCTGCAGAGATGCCCGGGAGCTGAGATGACTAACCTCCAACAACCACAACCAATTTCCTATGCGAAGATAGTAAGGACTGCAGATGCTGCAAGTCAGAGTCAATAAAATATATAGCTAGAAAAACACAGCAGGTCAGACAGCATCGGAAGAGTAGGCAAGTTGACGTTTCGGGTCAGGACCCTTCATCAGCATTGGGGAGGGGGAAGGGAGCTCAGAAATAAATAGGGGTGGTGGGGCTGGGAGAAAGGTAGATGAGATGGTGATAGGTAGATGCAGACAGGGGTTTATTGTTATTGGTCAATAGGAGTGCTAGAGCAGAAGGTAAGATGGAAGATGGACAGGTATGTCAGGTCAAGGAGAAGGGGAGGAGATGGAGGGCTGAACATGGGATGAGACTGGGGTTGGGGAGATTTTGAAAGTGATTGCCCCCAACCTCATCCCATGTCCAGTCCTCCCTCTCCTCCTTAACTTGATGTACCTGTCCATCTTCCTTCTAACCTATCCACTCCACCATTCCCATTGACTAATTACAAGAACCTTCGAGGAGAAAGTAAGGACTGTAGAATCTGGAGATCAGAGCTGAAAATGTGTTGCTGGAAAAGCGTAGCAGGTCAGGCAGCATCCAAGGAACAGGAGAATCGACGTTTCAGGCATAAGCCCTTCTTCAGGAATGAAGAAGGGCTTATGCCCGAAACGTCGATTCTCCTGTTCCTTGGATGCTGCCTGACCTGCTGCGCTTTTCCAGCAACACATTTTCAGCTAATTACAAGAACCCCCTATCTGCATCAACCTATCACCACCCCACCTACCTTTTCTCCAGCCCCACTCCCTCATTTATTTCTAAGCTCCCTTCCCCCTCCACAGTCTTGATGAAGGTTTCTAACCCAAAACATTGACTTGCCTGCTCCTCCGACATCATCTTCCTACATGCCAGGTGTGACTCCACCAGACAAGAGATTGCCCCCGATTCATATTAGTTCCAATTTTGTTCATATTCCATGATGCCATAATCAGTCAATTGCTATCTTGATGTCAAGGGCAGTCACTCTCACCTTAGTTCTGGAGACCAGCTCATCCAGATATGTTCAGATCAAGGGTGTTATGAGGCCAGGAAATAAGTAGGCTTGGTGGAACCCAAAATGAGTGACAGTGAGCAGGTTATTGCTGAGCAAGTAATAAGGAAGATCAGTTAAGTGACAACATATTTTTGTGGGTTTGGAATCACATGTAGGCCAGACCAGGTAAGATTTGCATTAATGAACCAGATGGGTTTTAATGTTCCATTGCTAATGGTGACATGGTCACCATGAAGCTAGTTTTTAAATCCAGATTTATACAGAATTCAAATTTCATCAACTGCCTTTGTCTTTGATAGCCCCTTGGGATTAAGGATAACTTTCTCTCATTCTGTTATTGCAGATCTTGAGGTGCCTAAACTGTGAGAAAGTGAGGACTGCAGATGCTGGAGATCAGAGCTGAAAAATGTGTTGCTGGAAAAGCACAGCAGGTCAGGCAGCATCCAAGGACCAGGAGAATCAATGTTTCGGGCATAAGCCCTTCTTCCTGAAGAAGGGTTTATGCCCGAAATGTTGATTCTCCTGCTCCTTGGATGCTGCCTGACCTGCTGCGCTTTTCTAGCAACACATTTTTCATGCCTAAACTGTCCAAAGCTGCATCTCCAAGCTCTCATGGGTGGGACAAATGGTGTTTGCTGAAGTGGATGGCTGAAATGCTCAGGTTTTTATATGGTACATCAATTGTTTTGTATTTAGCATCCTTCTGGGCTTGTCAGAGATGTTGACAATGAAACTTGCAATGTTCCCACCATTTTTGGGTGGTCAAGGTTAGAAACTCCCTTGCGTCAATAATGTATTTTCTCAAGCTGGCTCTGAAGATGTCCTTGAAACATGCCCCCTGCCCTCCCAATAACTGCATGCCATGACAAACAATGTATTTTGGGACTCTTGTGACAGACAAGCAGATGATGTGGCCTGGCCGACACAGCTGACTGACCGCAGCTAATGTTTCGATGCTGGAGATGTTTGACCTAAGAGAGGATTCTGCTATCAGGGCACCTCTCCTGCCTATAGATCTGCAGAACTTCAAGTCTCCAGGACTGTGCAACGGCATATCCTACCGATACTGTCATGGACAGATACATGTGCAGACTGATGAGGATGAGGTCAAGTATGTTTTCCCTCTTGTTGCTTCCCTCACCACCTGCTGCAGATCCAGTCAAGCAGCTACATCCATTAGGACTTGACCAGCTTGACCAAGCCACTTGCTAATGGACACTGAAGTTCTCCACCTAGAGTGAACTGTGTGACCTTGGCACCCTGGAAGTTTCTTCCAAGTGCTGTTCATCATCAATGAGTGCTAATTCATCAGCTGACATGGGCTGATAGGTTGTAATCAGCAGGAAGTTTCCTTGCCCATGTATGATCTGATTTCATGAGATGTCATAGGGTCCAGAGTCAATGTCAAGGACTCCCTGGAGAATTGCCCCCAGCAGTATACTGCTGTGCTGCCACCTCTACTGAGTCTGTCCTACTGGTGGGACAGGACATACGTAGGGAAGATGATGGTGGTGCCTAAGAAATTGACTGCAATATACTACCCATTTTTGGGCTCAGGAGTCTGTGGTCAACTTCTTTCGTGAGTGTAAATAAAGAAGATTATTCATCCATGCATTCAGCCTGAAAGTCTAAACGCTGCTAGTCATTCAGCACCCACACACATCTATTAACCTGTAAATCACATGTGTCTCTAACTGAAGAATTTATTTGCAAAGACCATTTAGGGCAATGCAAGCCTTCAAAGGTGAAAGAGAAGTAGGGAGGGAGAGAGAAAGAGGGGATAATTATAGTGCTCAAGGTATATAATTAACATCCTTCACCTTCAGGTTAAGAATACAATTAACATACTATTGATCACCAATAATATTGGGTTGAATGATTTCAGCAACACTTTTTTAAGAGGGCTTTGATTTGAGATCACAAGTCTATGATAATACTAACAAATTGCACATTAAAGCCTCTGATACAGTAAGTGATTGCCTGTGGACAGTTTCACTCAGATTACATTAATTTCAGGCCAGTGTTAATGAATGCCTCTATGCAACTCATCATTCCACTTGCTGAACTTTTGGACTTGTACAATGGTAGAAGAAAGGCAAGTTTGCTTTTTTGATGGGTTAAATTAATGTTTATAATATGTTACAGAGAAAACGTTTTAAAACTATTATGCTGCACATCAAGAAGAAATTTTTGGAATACGATATGCTTGTGAGGTTGAGTCTACTTAATTACTAACAAGATTGATAATTTAGGATATACTTTGCTGACTGGGGGCTTGTGTGACACGGTAGTAGTGTCCCTACTTTGAACCAAAAGGTCAAGGTTCAATCCCACCTGCTCCAGAGGTAAATAACAACATATCTGAACAGTTATAGAGTCTTATATTCATAGAGGTGTACAGCATGGAAACAGATCCTTTGGTTCAACTCGTCTATGTCTACCAGATACCCTAAATTAATCTAATCCCATTTGACAGCATTTGTCCGATATCCCTCTAAACCCTTTCTATTCATATACCCATCCAGATGCCTTTTCAATGTTGTAATTGTACCAGGCTCCACCACTTCCTCTGGCAGCTCATTCCATACACGCACAACCCTCTGCATGAAAATGTCGCCCGTTAGGTCCCTTTTAACTCTTCCTCCACTCACCCTAAACCTATGCCCTATAGTTTTGGACTTCCGTACGGTGGGAAAAGGACCTTGTCTACTTACCCTATCCATGCCCCTCATGATTTTATAAAGTCTATAAGGTCACCCTCAGCCTACGACACTCCAGGAAAAATAGCCTCAGCCTATTCAGCCTGTCCTTATTGCTCAAGCCCTCCAACCTTGGCAACATCCTTGTAAATCTTCTGTGAAATATTTCAAGTTTCACAACATCCTGCCTATAGCTGAATTGCATGCAGTATTCCAAAAGTGGCCTAACCAGTGTCCTGTACGGCAGTTAATTAGAAAATATCTAAACCTCCCTTATTAAGTAGATAGCAGTGTAATAGTTCTTGTTTGAGGAAAATCAGACTTTTAGCAGGCAATTACATAAGTGCCTTTTAGTTTTAGTGTGTGCCTTAACTACAAACTTCTAATTAAACTTTCACAAATTTCATTACGCTTTTGGGAAAATATGTTGATGTTATTACATTGGTGGTAATAAATGCAAACTGACAACTGACTTTGTAAAACTAATATGTTGTTCACCATTTGGAATGAAATTTGCTAAAAATTATGAACATTGATAATTACTTCCAACATTGACTTCCAACATCTCTAATGATAAGGAAGTTAGCATTAAGGCACTTTACCTGAATGCTCGTAGCATTCATAACAAAGCCGATGAACTAATGGCACAGATAATAGTGAATGATTATGATGTAGTAGGCATCACAGAGACTTGGTTACAGGGGGGTCAGGACTGGCAGTTAAACCTCCATGGTTTTTCAACTTATCGAAAAGACAGAGAGGTGGGCAGAGGAGGTGGGGTTGCCTTGTTAGTTAAGAACAAAATTAAATCTATGGTATTGAATGACATAGCGTCGGATGATGTGGAGTCTGTGTGGGTGGAATTGAGGAACCACAAAGGCAAAAAAAAAACATAATTGGAGTTGTGTATAGACCTCCTAACAGTGGTCAGGACCAGGGACACAACATGTACCGGGAAATAGAGAAGGCATGTCAGAAAGGCAAGGTTACATTGATCACGGGAGACTTCAATATGCAGGTGGACTGGGTAAATAATGTTGCCAGTGGATCCAAAGAAAGGGAATTCATGGAATGCTTACAGGATGGCTTTTGGAACAGCTTGTCATGGAGCCCACAAGAAAGCAGGCTATTCTGGACCTAGTGCTTTGCAATGAACCAGACTCTATAAAAAGATCTTAAAGTAAGGGAATCCTTAGGAAGTAGCGACCATAATATGATAGAGTTCAGTCTGCAGTTTGAAAGGGAGAAGGCAAAATCGGATGTAATAGTGTTACAGTTGAATAAAGGTAATTATGAGGGCATGAGAGAGGAACTGACGAAAATAGACTGGAAGCAGAGCCTAGCAGGGAAGACAGTAGAGCAAAAATGGCAGGAGTTTGTAGGTATAATTGAGGACACTGTACAGAGGTTCATTCCCAAGAAAAGAAAGATTAACCGGGGAGGGATTAGACAACCTTGGCTGACAAAGGAAGTCAGGAAATGTATTAAAGAAAAAGAGAGATCCTATAAAATGGCTAAGAACAGTGGGAAATCAGAACATTGGGAAGGATACAAAAGCAAACAGAAGATAACAAAGAGTGTAATAAGAAATGAGAGGATCAAATATGAAGGTAGGCTAGCCAGTAATATTAAAAATAATAGTAAAAGTTTCTTTCAGTACATAAGAAACAAACAACAGGCAAAAGTAGACATTGGGCCACTTCAAACTGATGCAGGAAGCCGAGTGATGGGAGATAAGGAAATAGCAGGAGAACTTAACAAGTACTTTGCGTCAGTCTTCACAGTAGAAGACATGAGTAATATCCCAAAAATTAAAGGGTGTCACGGGGCTGAGTTGAGTATGGCTGCCATTACGAAAGAGATAGTGCTAGAAAAGTTAAAAAGTCTTAAAATTGATAAATCTCCTGGCCCCGACGGGATACACCCTAGAGTTCTGAGAGAGGGGGCTGAGGAAATAGCAGAGGCATTGGTTGAGATCTTTCAAGAGTCACTGGAGTCAGGAAAGGTCCCAGATGATTGGAAGATGGCTGTTGTAACCCCCTTGTTCAAGAAAGGATCAAGGCAAAAGATGGAAAATTATAGGCCAATCAGCTTAACCTCGGTTGTTGGTAAAATTCTAGAATCCATCATTAAGGATAATGTTTCTAAATTCTTGGAAGAGCAGAGTCTGATTAGAACAAGTCAACATGGAGTTAGTAAAGGGAGGACAGGCCTGACAAACCTGTTGGAATTTTTTGAAGAGGTAACAAGTAGGTTAGACCAGGGAAACCCAGTGGATGTGGTATATCTAGACTTTCAAAAGGCCTTTGATAAGGTGCCACACGGGAGGCGGCTGAGCAAGGTGAGGGCCCATGGTGTTCGAGGTGAGCTGCTGGGATGGATTGAGGATTGGCTGTCTAACAGAAGGCAGAGAGTTGGGATAAAAGGTACTTCTGAGGTCTCGATTACAGTAACGACCTTTGCGATCATTTGAAGTTTTGTAGATATCTCGCAAACGTAATATCCGACAACCTCAGTGTTGCAATCACTACAGTGTCTCGGGACACAGAAGTGAAAGATTCAACCGAATCTGAGTTCCCACATCTCAGTCACTGTTTCACAAGTATTCCTTTGTGCGAGTGGTTCTGTTCCTGGCATAATCTCTGCCATGATCCTTATTGCTTTTTGCATCGTGATTTTCCATGTGGCACCAGTATCATGAAATGGTTCTTCCTTGGCATTGTAAACACAGCAAGTTCTGCTCGAATCACTGTCACAGCAATCGGCATTTTTCCCGTTTTACTCCATGTAATATGTGCTTAGCAAACGCTGGGAAAATCAATCTATTTTTTACATAAAAATACTCTTCGTGGTGATCAGTTTCCTTCTTCAAACACCCGCTGTCTCACATCTTTGCGTTTCACATATCATAACCACCCTTTATCGGAGTAACCTCTCCCTCCCACAAGAACTAACTTGCCTAAACGTCCACCCTCCCATTTCACTGAGGTACTGCGCAATATAATACTCACATTTGCACTGTTCATTCTGTACTGCTGCAGTCACTGTTTTGGGTGAAAGTGCTCAATCCCATGGTCTACATCTTCAAGCAATTCAATCCATTTAGATGCACCTGTTCTGTAATTAATCCTCGTGGAGCAGCTTTTACTGACACGGACAAGAGATTACTGGAGCATCGGGCTCAGGATAAGTGCACAGCGCAGGATTGAGCAAAAGATGTTTTATTGGAAACGACAGGTTTCTGTGGCTTTCTCCAGTCGTTTATTTCATTTGTTCATTCGGTTCCCCCGAAATATTGCGTGCAGTTGCTTGCAGTTTATGCCCGGATCAATAGGGGCATAAAGTGAAGTTAAGAGCTGGAAAGGGTTGGGGAGATATGCAGTTAGGTCTAACATATGAGGAACGGCTGAGGGTACTGGGATTGTATTCGTTGGAGTTTAGAAGATTAAGGGGAGACTTAATAGAGGCGTACAAAATAATACATGGCTTGGAAAAGGTGGATGCTAGGAAATTGTTTCCGTTAGACGAGGAGACTAGGACCCGTGGTCACAGCCTTAGAATTAGAGGGGGTCATTTCAGAACAGAAATGCGGAGATATTTCTTCAGCCAGAGAGTGGTGGGCCTGTGGTATTCATTGCCACGGAGTGCAGTGGAAGCCGGGATGCTAAATGTCTTCAAGGCCGAGATTGATAGATTCTTGTTGTCTCGAGGAATTAAGGGCTACGGGGAGAACGCTGGTAAGTGGAGCTGAAATGCGCATCAGCCATGATTGAATGGTGGAGTGGACTCGATGGGCCGAATGGTCTTACTTCCACTCCTATGTCTTATGGTCTTATGGTCTTATAATTACAAAAATTAACTAACAATCCACATAAGTCATACCTGAAAGTTTTGCCATTGATTTGGAATTGTTGGTCTCAGGTTTTGTTCACAAACTACTGTTCTCATATCTTCTATGGAAGGATCCGAAGGAACAAGATTGTAATAAGGCAAGTGATACTCATCGTGCGATCCTATTTAAAATTATAGGCCTATGCATTAATCATTTTTGTACTGCATATAAGTGATGCTTTTCTTAAAAATATACTATTAAAATATTCATATCAGTAGATTTATCCAAACATATCACAATTTTAAAAAACTACTTTGAATCATTAAAATCTACAATCATAATTATCTACAATATAACAAATGATGGATGCATTTGTATATGAGCTCATCTGTCACATGACAACATCCAGGTTTGAACTAGTGCCAGCTAATCATCTCCAGTAGGAAAACATACAACTACCGGGCATGACATCAATAATATCACCATTGCTTCACTGGTCACCACCATCATTTCCTTCTAACTCTCTTCAAGATACTGCCATAATCACTATTGTACTTCCAAATCATCACCACCAATCCCTGTCCCTTGGTTCCTGTAATGCAATCCCCAGTTTTTGCTCAATGAATCTATCTGTCTATGAATTTTAAGCTGGCAGCTGTCAATAAGACAATGATGAGATCACAGGACGTGAATCAGATCATGTGATATCATGTAAGCAAATGGCTTACTCCAAATAGCCAAGTGGCGATCTCACTGTGCTGCGGTTTATAATGTACATAATTCATAAACAGCTTTCATTACCACGCTAGCCTTATATACAGCTCTAAGCACAACTACAATATGACAGCAGCTGTAAAACTGAAAAAACCTTCCTTAGAGAAAAGTCACCCTGCTATGCCCAGCACTGATGCAAAATGCTAAAACACGAGATAGCAACAATGGCAATCATGCTCTGAATCCAATCAGGGACAGGAGAACAATGCAGCAAACCAATGAAATAGCAGGAAAAGCTGCGCACATGAAATAAGGTAAAGAGGCTACAACAGGCATTCTCAGGTGAAGACTAACAAACCACTGGGAATAAACCAGCAAATGCTGATGTCCTGATTGACAGCGATAACATCAATGTACTTATCAAAAGCCTTCACTGTCAGGTCGTATGTTATTGAATCTTCAGTGATCCCTGTGCACAAACTCCAGCACTATGCAAAATCTCAAAGCCACCATATTCCAATGGTAAACAAAACCAGCACAGCACAGAATGGACAGACTCTGCAACAACTCCAGAAATATTCAGTATGCTGGGACTGGCTCAACACTCAGCATACTTTACCACATGGCACACATTCTCAAGCTCAATGTTCCTGTGCTTCCAGTCCCACAAAGAGATAATCAACATTTTACAGCAAAGTCCTAAATGAATATAGTTCACAATTAAATTCACTGCCTACATTTTCCTACTCATCCCCTAGTCAGGGCTGAAATCCAAAATTGGCTGACATTAAAAACAATGCTGCTGGCACGCACATCAGTTCCTCTGTTCAATGTCACACTAGGTCATTTTCAGGTTCACCCTGATGGAGAGGGCCTGTTCTTGCCGCAGACCTTGGGTGAAGATGGGGGTGAGTGGGCAAATGGAACCAGTACCCAGCTAAGAACACAGAACATAGAAAGATAGAGCACAGAACAGGCCCTTCGGCCCACAATATTGTGCCGATGATTATTCCTAATCTAAAATAAAATAACCTAACCTACGCACCCCTCAATTCATGGCTGTCCATGTGCATGTCCAGCAGTCGCTGAAAAGTCCCTAATGACTCTGCTTCCAACACCACTGCTGGCAATGCATTCCATGCATTCACAATTCTCTGCGTAAAGAATGTACCTCTAACGTCTCCTCTATACCTTTTCCTAGTATCTTAAAACTATGACTCCTCGTGCCAGCCAACCCTGCCCTGGGGAAAAGTCTCTGGCTATTGACTCTATCCAAGCCTCTCATTAGCTTGTATACCTCACATATGAGTAAAAAGCCTTTGGGTTCTCACTATTACTTCCTGCCAAGCCCTCCTGGCTCTCCTCAGTCCATTTCTGAGCTCCTTTCTAGTAAGCCTGTAATCCTCTAAAGCTGTGCTAGATCGTTGCTTCCTCCACCTTACGTATGCTGCTTTCTTCCTTTTCATGAGAAGCTCCTCCCCTCTTGTCATCCAAGGCTCCTTTATCTTACCCCTTTTTGCCTGTCTCAGAGGAACAAATTTATGCATCACTCACAACAATTGCTCCTTAAACAGTCTCCACATGTCTGTTGTGCCCTTTCTGTGGAACAATTGCTCCCAATCTGTACTTCCCAACTCCTGTCTGATAGCGTCATAATTTTCTTTTCCCCAATTAAATATCTTCCCTCAGTAACTGCTCCTTTCCCTCTCCAAGGCTATGGTAAATGTGAGGCAGTTGTGATCACTGTCACCAAAGTGCTGTCCCACCACGAGATCTGACACCTGTCCTGGCTCATTGCCGAGCACCAAACCCAAAATGGCCTCTCCCCTCGTCGGCTGTCCACATACTGAGTAAGGAACCCCTCCTGGACACACCTGACAAAAGTGTCTCCATCCAGACCAGCTGCACTAAGGAGGTTCCAGTCAATATTGGGAAAGTTTGAGTCACCCATAATAACAACCCTGCCACATCTGCATTTTTCCAAAATCTGCCAGCCTATGAGTTCTTCAATCTCCCGACTGCTATTAGGGAGTCTGTAGAAAACCCCCAATGAGGTGGCTACTCCCTTGCTGTTCCTAACTTCCACCTGTAATGACTCAGTAGACAAACCTCCTTCAACAACCTTTGTTTCTGTAGCTATGATGCACTCTCTGATTAGGAATGCTATACCCCCTCCTCCTTTTCCACCCTCCCTGTTCTTTTTAAACATTCTAAACCCTGGAATATCTAGCAACCATTCTTGTCCCTGTGAAACCCACGCCTCTGTTATGGCCACAACATCATAGCCCCAAGTACTGATCCAAACTCTAAGTTCATCACGTTTATTTCTAACACTCCTTGCGTTAAAGCAGACACACCTTAACCGATCCCTTTGTTTCACCACGTGAAAAACCTTCCTGATAGATTCACTACATCCTGTCACTGCCCCATCTACAACAACCCCCCACCCTCAGATATGTAGCTCTGGTTGCCACCCCCCCCCGCCAAACTAGTTTAAACCTTCCTGAATCACATGAACAAATCTCCCACCCAGGACATTTGTGCCCCTCCAGTTCAGGTGCAACCTGTCCTTCTTGTACAGGTCTTACCCTCCCCAAAACGCATCCCAATGGTCTAAGTATCAGAAGCCCTCCCTCCTGCACCAGCCTCACAGCCATGTGTTAAGCTGCACTCGCTGACTATTCCTCACCTCACTGTCTCGTTCCACTGGTAGCAAACCTGAGATCACTAATCTACTCGTCCTGCTCTTCAGCTTCCAACCTAACTCTCTGTAGTCACTTTTCAGATCCTCAATCCCTTTCCTGGCTATATCATTGGTGCCAATATGTACCACAATTTCTGGCTGCTCACCCTCCCCCTTCAGAATTTGTAAACCCGATCGGTGACAGCCCAGACCCTGGCACCGGGGAGACAACATACCTTCTGGGAGTCCCATTCCTGACCACAAAATCTCCTGTCAGTCCGTCTAATGATTGTTTCCCCTACCACTAGCGTTTTCCTATTCTCCCCCCTTCCCTTCTGAGCCACAGCGCCAGGAAGATCGGTGTGGACTGGTTGGGCCAAAGGGCCTGTTTCCACACTGTAGGGAATCTAATTTACTGTTATTTTTGAGGGGAACAGCCACAGGGGATCCGTGCTCTATCAGTTGGTTCCCTTTCTTCTCCCTTATTGTAACCCAGCTGTCCTTATCCCGTGTCTGAGGAGTGACCAACTCCCTGTACATCCTCTCAATTTCTCCCTCAGCCTCCCGCATGATCCGTAGTTCATCCAGCTCCAGCTCCAGTTCCCTAACTCGGTTTTCGAGGAGCTAGAGTTGGGTGCACGTCCCGCAGATGTAGTCGGCAGAGACCTGTATCGTGTTTCTCAACTGCCACATTCTACAGGAGGAACATGCAACTGCCCTATCAGCCATACCCCACTAATCTGAAAGCCCACACAGGACTGAACAAGGAAAAGACGAAAAGGAAAAAAAAATGAGAAAACCTGAAAACTTACTGAGTTTACAGACTCTTAGTAAAGTTAGAGGAGGTGGGTGGGAGAGAGGGTCTACAGTGTAGCGTCTCTGGTTTAGATCTCACCCACATAAAAACTTCCCAGCACCCTTGCCAGTCTCCCCCTCTCTCCTCACCGCTCTGTTCAAAAAGAGCTTGGATGTCTTTCATGCTCAGCTGAACACTGCAAGAGCTGGGGGACCACAATGAGGAGGAGCTCCTCCACATCACAATGGCAGCCTGGCTGCAAAAAACACTGACGTTACATTTTAAAATGTTGGAGAGACAGCACGTCCTTACTTGCCTTCCATTCTAGCTTTTTGGTGATTTCAGGTTCATTGAGTTGTACAGCACAAAAACAGATACTTTGGAACAACTCGTCCATGCCGACAAGATAGCCTAAATTAATCTAGTCCAATTTGCCAGCATTTGGCCCATATCGCTCTAAACACTTCCTATTCATATACCCATCCAGATGTCTTTTAAATGTTGTAATTGTACCAGCCTCCACCACTTCCTCTGGCAGCTCATTCCATACACGCACCACTCGCTGTGTAAAAAAGTTACCTCTTAGGTCCCTTTTAAGTCTTTCCCCTATCTCCTGAAACCTATGCCCTCTAATTTTGGACTCCCCTACTCTGGGAAAAAAGACCTTGGCTATTCACCCTATCCATGCTCCTCGTGATTTTATAAACCTCTATAAAGGTTACCTCTCAGCTGCTGATGTTCCAGGGAAACTAGTCTCAGCCTATCTAGCCTTTCCCTAGACCTCAAACCCTCAAATCTGTCAACATCGTTGTAAATCTTTTCTGCACCCTTTCAAGTTGAACAAAGTCTTTTCTATCATTGTACCTCTACAGAGACCTTGCCCATTATCCTTCATTAATGGCAAGTCACCTTTTGGTTGTTAATTGGCTCCCCTGAAGAAGATCATAAAAGCATGGTTGTCAACCTACATCCCGCAGGTTTTGAATCGCATTTCAGCCTGGTGACAGGGCTTGAAAGCCCCTAGTAAAATCTGTGCTGTGGTTACCTATTTATATTTACCTTGCAGTTTTCAAACCTTAAAATTGATTACCTCCAGCACAGCATCTGTGTGCTATTTCCCAATAGATCAGACCCAAAGCATATATATCAATGTACTTGAATGAGTCAAAATCACTCTTATTAATAGAGTCATTAATAACTTCTGGTGCCATGTACCTGTAAATCAAGAACATATGGAAAGTAATGAATGTTAATTCAGCACAACAATAAACATAATCTATTCTTGATCACTTAAACTTTAACATCTACAGAAATCCTTTCCATTCAATCTATTACAAAAAGCATAGCCAAAAAGATTAAAGTTTGGAACAATATTAATATGTATGTAATGTATCATTTTCTGTAAGTCCCCAATAAAAATGCAATGGGAAAATGTTTCCTCTTTTCTGCATCTGCAACAAATTTAATGAATGCTATTACAATGAGTGCATTTACAAATGTTGATGGGATGATTAAAATGGTATATCAGAGATCAGTAAACATTATCACAAAGCTTTTACAAAGGTATCATGTAGCAATTGCTAAGGTTAGGTCCTGTGGTTTTGAAAAGCAAGTATTTGAATTTTAAACAAAATCAATAACAGGTCATGATTTGGAGATGCCGGTGTTGGACTGGGGTGTACAAAGTTAAAAATCACACAACACCAGGTTATCAACTACATATGAAGGAGCGGTGCTCCAAAAGCTAGTGTGCTTCCAATTAAACCTGTTGGACTATAACCTGGTGTTGTGTGATTTTTAACCTAATAACAGGTCAGTATTTTAAATTGGCTAACTCCTCAAATGTGACCACTCATAAGTATACTGCCCCAAGATTCATTACTCAATTCCCTGATCTGGGACACCACATTCACTAAAGATCTGAAGGAGAGCATAGACATCATATCAGTTGTAGATGCAGGTACAGAAAATTGTATTGCAAAGGAAATAATTTAAAGCTGATTTAACTGGATTGGGTATATGATTCCATTGCTGGGAAAAAATACTTTCAATGTACATCAATGAGCAGTTATGCATATAAATTCACAGAAATGGATTCTGTTGCCAAAACTCAGACAGCATAGCAGCAAACAGTTTTCCTTTTTTTTACTTTATTCACTTGCGGGATACTGGCTGGCCAGCAGTTATTGCCTGTCCCTAGCTGCCCTTGAAAAGGTGGTGGTGAACTGCCTTCTTGAACTGGTGCAGTCTACATGCTGTAGGTTAGCTCACAATGCCCTTAGGGAGGAAACCCCACAACAGTGAAGGAATGGTGATATATTTTCAAGTCAGGATGATGAGTGACTTGGAAGGTGCTGGCTACAGATCTTTGGTGAATTTATGCAATGCATCTTGTAGGTAGCATACACTGCTGCTACTAAGCATCAATGCTGGAGGGAGTAGATACTTGTGGATGTGATCCCAATCAATTGAGCTACTTTATACTCGACAAACTGCATGACCTTGAATGAGTCCTGGGAATATTCCTTTATGGGCTAAAGATGGCAGCTGCATCTTGTTTTTTCTGTAGCTGTGCTTTCTGTACTAGCCAGCAGTTTTGTCTTCTGCAGCTGTTTCTGTACTGTCTGTTAAACTGTATAAGAGACAGAGTTTCATTCCAAGAGTTGGACTTCACTTCGGACCAAGATCGTGAACGGTGCCAGGAACAACCTTTGCTGCCAGACCAGCCAACAGTCGAGGAGTCCCCGACAGCCAGAAGGGCATGAGGCTTACTGTTTCTTCCTTCTCCTTTTCATTCCTTTTATTTACTTAATAAACGTTCCTTACTATTTTCATAGTTTATTATTACACAATAAATGTTCATATTAAAGCAAATTGCTATTGTTGAGTCTTTTTTAAACTATATTTAACCAAATCTGAAAAGAACCACTTGGATACATCTTCCAATCTCGCTACCTTAATCATCTAGAAGCAAAAAGGCATCAAGCATGGGAACATCACCATTTTCAAGTTCCTTTCCAAGTTGTGCACAATCTTGACATAGAACTATCATCACCATTGCTTCCCTATCACTCAGTCTAAATTCTAGAACTGCCTTCCTAACAGTATTGTGGGTGTCTCTATGCCCAAAAGACTGCAATAGTTCAGGGGTAGTTCACCACCACCTTCTGCAAGGCAATTAGAGGTGACCTAGCTAATGATAGACACATCCCATTAATGAATTTAAACATACTTCACTATTCACGGTGCAGAGCATGGCAGCAGCGGCATGGAGCGGGGGAGGGCAGTGGCCCGGTGCCAATCATGATGGTAGCCAGCAGTCAGACCATATGAAGGCTCCCCTGCACTAGTCTCCTGCAGAAAGCCCTTGGAAAGAAACTCTGGTGTTTGTCCTTTTAACTTTGTTTCTTGCTTTTCTGACCTATGTACGTAATTTTTTTTCTTCATTTCTCTGTTCGAAAACTAATGATTGTACCTAGGTATTCTGTACCTAAGATTGAGCCATTTTTTTGTGGCATTGACACACTGTAACTAATCTTAAACTGAAAAACTGTACCTAGGTATCGTTGTGACAGAGGTGGGTACTGCAAATGCTGGAGATTGGAGTCAAGATTAGAGTAGTGCTGGAAAAGCGCAGCAGGTCACGCAGCATCCGAGGAGCAGATGCCTGACCTGCTGTACTTTTCCAGCACCACTCTAATCTTGACACTAGGTACTTTTGTACCTAAGATGATGCTGTCATTGGCAACTTACCGTATATACTCGTGTAAAAGTCGAACTTTTCAGACTATTTTTAAAGGTTCAATTTATAGGCTCAACTATTACACTGACACTAGTTTTGAGGGGCTGAAATTCACCTTGCAGTTCTAAATACCATATTATTAGGAGAAGTCAATTTGATCGCTCAACTAATCCCAGTTAAAGAAGAAAAGCACAATGAATTAGGGTAAAGATAATGGATTGAAGTAAGAGAAACAAGAATGAATTACTAGGAGTAAATTTTATTTGCACATACAGGTATGAAAATTTAACGTGTCAAAGATTCATTCAAATCTTGCAAAATCACACTGTTCAACATTGCCATGGCCTGGTATAATGGCACACTTCAAATGAAACATTTATTAAATTCTGAACGTGTCAGCATCTTGAGCTTTCCCGCCAAATTCTTCCCTTTCCCTCCCATTTACTGAGGTAATGAACCTCAGCAATATTAACAAATTTATCAAAGAATTAAAGATATATATAGCTCATATATATAACTTTTATTCAGATATAATGCCACAATTAAAATGATTAATTTTTTAACGATATTAATTTTTGGATATATAGTGAACAAAGTGCAACAAGTATCGATAGACTTAGTACCGGTCTGAATGAATCAATAAATCAAAACATGCTGCAGTAAATCAAGTGGGCTAAGTAGAGTTATGAATGAATGAGTGAATGAATCGAGAAGCAATATAGTAAACAAAAAACAATGAGTAGTGTTACTGGTATGAATGAATTAATGCAATTTTGTTTAAATGGGTTAATGAAACATGCAGTTTCCTTTGTAAGAAGTTTATAATGTGATATAGTAAGGTCGACGTTTACACGAGATATATGGAAAATACAAAATTTTTGGCCAAAAATAAAGGGTCAACTTTGACACGAGATCGAGTTTTACATGAGTATATATGGTATAAACTTTTCACTGTGCCCATTGAGTACATGTGGCAGTAAAGCTAATTCAATTCAATTCAATAATTGCAATATAGTACCTTCAATGCATGCAAGTAATGGAGCATCTTTAATCGGAAGATTTATAAAGCAAATCCCATTAACAAAAACAAATTTGAAAATTGTACAGAATAATATTAAACAATACCTCTTGGTTCCCACTCTACGACCAGGTGATGTGATGATGTTATCTGTTGCTTTATCATGTCGTTTTGCCAAACCAAAATCAGCAATGACACATGTTCCATTATTTCTTACAAGAATATTTTTTGATTTGAGGTCACAGTGTGCAATAGCAGGTTTACCTGTTTGATGAATTGTGATTAATTAATACGAAGGAAGCTACATCAAACTCCAGAAAGTAGTATGTTGAACGTTTTGAACCAATCTTTTTGTAAAATGATGAGCAGTGCACATCTAAATTTACAATATTTAATGATAGTGGGAAAGGTTCCCTGCCTTCAGCATATATTGGAACATTAGTGTACAAAGTTTTAAGGTAATAGTGTTGCTGCAGCATTACATTTCTTTTGTTTGGTGAGCCTATGTTTATTAAAGAAAGGCATGACACTGCAAAAAATAATACACACCTTTCGATTTCTTTCAAATACTCATCAAATTTGTGTTTACACAAAACAGATGTACATGTATTTGGAAAGGCAAGGACTGATTAGGGTTAGTCAACATGGCTTTGTGCATGGGAAATCATGTCTCACAAACTTGATTCAATCTTTTGAAGAAGTAACAAATAGGATTGATGAGGGCAGAGCAGTAGATGTGATCTACATGGACTTCAGTAACACGTTCGACAAGGTTCCCCATGGGAGACTGATTAGCAAGGTTAGATCTCACGGAATACAGGGAGAACTAGCCATTTGGATACAGAACTGGCTCAAAGATAGAAGACAGAGGGTGGTGGTGGAGGGTTGTTTTTCAGACTGGAGGCCTGTGACCAGGGGAATGCCACAAGGATGGGTACTGGGTCCTCTACTTTTTGTCATTTACATAAATGATTTGGATGCGAGCATAAGATGTACAGTTAGTAAGTTTGCAGATGACATCAAAATTGCAAGGGCAGTGGACAGCAAAGAGGGTTACCTCAGATTACAAAGGATCTGGAGCAAAGAGGGTTACCTCAGATTACAAAGGATCTGGATCAGATGAGCCAATGGGCTGAGAAGTGGCAGATGGAGTTTAATTCAGATAAATGCGAGGTGCTGCATTTTGGGAAAGCAAATCTTAGCAGGAC
>NC_057716.1:57748289-57776453 GCF_004010195.1 Chiloscyllium plagiosum
GTCGGGGAGTCCAGAACTAGAGGGCATAGGTTTAGGGTGAGAGGGGAAAGATATAATAGAGACCTAAGGGGCAACTTTTTCATGGAGAGTGTGGTACGTGTATGGAATGAGCTGCCAGAGGAAGTGGCGGAGCTGGTACAATTGCAATATTTAAGAGGCATTTGGATGGGTATATGAATAGGAAGGGTTTGGAGGGATAGGGGCCGGGTGCTGGTAGGTGGGACTAGATTGGGTTGGGATATCTGGTCAGCATGGACGGGTTGGACTGAAGGATCTGTTTCCATGCTATACATCTCTATGACTCTATGACCTCCATGACTGTACCCCAACCTCCTTAGAGCAATGCGAGATAGAAGTGTGAAATGTTTACACTTCTCACATCTTTTTTATCTTCCTTGAAGGAAATGAGAATTTAATTTTAAAATTATTTATTGTTGTGTTCTTTAGTATGTTATTGATCAGACTATACATTTTCCCATTGAATTCTTGTTACCAGGACACTTTGATTCCATCACCATGGACTAGTTTCAGAATGAGTCCTAATGAAGGATATTTTGCGAACTTGGTCTTAAATATGACGTCATCCTGATGACCAACTAAATACTAACCCGTCCTTTCTCTCAGATTAATAGTTAGGATTGAAAATATAACGTTTAAATTTCATAGATAGTTCTTCTAAAACGTGACAGTTGTGCTCTTGTGCGACCCCATGCTGTATAAAAATTGTGCAATAAAAATAGCATTTAAAGTGTTGGCGATGCAATTGTGTCATAGCCAACACACATTTTAAATGGTCACACTTTAGAAACAGCATCCCCTATTCATCAATCACATTATTGTCAATTCGCATTGACAAAATGCTTATTATAGCAGAACTACTGCATTTTTAGTCAAGGAAAACCCACTGTCATTTTGGAACATGCTATGAGTTCCAAAGTGGCAGTTAAATCAAGGAGTAGAAAAAAGAAAAATAAAAGGTTATTTCGTATTAAAAAGTTAAAATAAATGAATCAGTGTAAAAAATGTTAAATTATAATAAATGAGTACAGAAGGAAGTTATTCAGTTGTCAAATCTGTGCTAGCTCTCTGCAAAAGTAAATCAGCTAGTCCTGCACATCCTTTTCTCCATAGCTTCGCAAACATTATTCCTTCAGGTATTCATTCAATATCCATTTGAAAGCCATGTCTGAATTTGCATTCACTATCCTCACAGACAGTATATTCCAGATCAAAACCATATCCATTAGAATTCTTTGAGGATATAACAACTAGCATGGATAAACATGATTCAGTGCATTTCCAAAAGGCATTCCATTAGACGGCAGATGAAAAGATGAAAACAGAAGAGTTCATGGTTTAGGCAGTAAACTTTTGTTACTATTTTGTGGGACGGGAGCATAACAGGAAAGAGCACCATTCGTTGTTCATCTCCAGTTGCTCTTGAGAAAGTGATGGTCAGCTATTTCCTTGAACCAATGCATTCAAGTAGTGTCAGTACATCAAAAATGCTGTCAGGTAGGAAGTTCCAGGATTTTGACCCAGTGACAGTGAATGAATGACAATATAGTTCCAAGAGTCGATAGTTAATGAAATGAAGGGAAACTGCAAATGACTGAGATCACAGATTTAAAAAAGGCTCCCAAAATGACCTTTGTGAATTGCTGCAGTGCATTTTATAGATAGTTGACACTACTGCTACAATGCCCCGTTGTAGAGGTAATGAATATTAAGTGATAGATGGGCATGCGCTGGAGGGCATCGTCGACCACGTAGGAAGGGAAATTGCGATCTTGGAAGAAGGAAGCCATCTGGGATTTCCTAATGTGAAACTGGCTATCCTGGGTACAGATGCCGAGGAGGCAGAGGAATTGGAAATAAGGGATGGTGTCTTTACAGGAGATAGTGTGGGAGGAGGTGTAGTCTAGGAAGGTGTGGGAGTCGGTGGCTTGTAGTAGATGTCTGTAGTTAGTCGGTCACCAGAGATGGAGATGGAGAAGTCCAGGAAGGGGAGGGAGGTGTCCGAGATGGTCCAGGTTAAGTTGAGGTCGGGAAGAAAGGTGTTAGCGAACTTGATGAACTGTTCAACTTCTTCGTGGGAGCACGAGCTAGCATCAATACAGTCATCAATGTAGTGGAGGAACAGATGGGGTGTGATGCCGGTGTAACTGTGGAAGATGGACTGTTCCAAATACCGGATAAAGAGGCAGACATGGCTGGGTCCATGCAGGTGCCCATGGCTGCCCCTTTGGTTTGGAGGATGTGGGAGGTTTAGAAGGAGAAGTTGTTGAGGGTGAGGACCAGTTCAGCCAGGTGGATGTCGGTGGAAGGGTACTGGTTGGGATGGCGTGAGAGGAAGAAACAGGCTTAGAGGCCTTCGTTGTGGTGGATAAATGTATACAAGGACTAGATGTCCATGGTGAAGTTGAGGCATTGGAGCGGGGGAAACAAAAATTTTAGAGGAGATGAAGGGTGTGGGTGGTGTACTGAACGTAGGTGGGTTACACTGGCACTACACCCCACCTGTTCCTCTGTTACATTGATGACTGTATTGAGGACAACTCGTGCTCCCATGATGAGCTTGAACAGATAATCAAGTTCACTAACACCTTTCACCCCGACCTCAAATTCACCTGGACCATTTCAGACGCCTCCCTTTCCTTCCGGGACCTCTCCATCTCCGGCAACCAACTAACTACGGATATCTACAAGCCCACTGACTCCCACAGCTACCTGGACTACACCTCCTCCCACCCTACCTCCTGTAAAAACACCATCCCTTATCCCCAATTCCTCCACCACTGCCGCATCTGTTCCCAGGATGACCAATTCCACCTTAGAAAATCCCAGATGGTCTCCTTCCAAGATCGCAATTTCCTTTCCCACTTGGTTGACAATGCCTTCAGTGCATCTCCTCCACTTCCTGCACCTCAGCCCTTAAACCCCACCCCTCCCAAAGCAACAAGGGCAGAACCCCCTGGTCGTCATCTTCCACCCCAGAAACCTCTGCTTATATCGCATCATCCTCTGCCACTTCCACCACCTACAAACAGACCTCACCACCAGATATTATTTTCCCTCCCTATCCCTATCAGAGTTCTGGAGAGACCATTCCCTCCATGACTCCCTTGTCAGATCCACGTCCCCCATCAGCCAACACCTCACTCCCAGCAACTTTCCTTGCCACCACAGTAAGTGCAAAGCCTGCACCCACACCACTCCCCACACCTCCATCCAAGGCCCCAAAGGATCTTTCCACATCTGACAGAAATTTACTTGTACCTCCAACAATGTCATCTACTACATCGGTTGCACCCAATGTAGTCTCCTCTACATTGGAGACACAGGATGCCTACTTGCGGATCGATTCAGAGAACATCTCTGGGACACCTGCACCAACCAACCCCACTGTCCCGTAGCTGAAGAGTTCATCTCCCCTTCACACTCCACCAAGGAGATGCAGGCCCTGGGCCTCCACCATCGCCAAACCCTTACCACCTGACGCCTAGAGGAAGAAAACCTCATGTTCCGTCTTGGGATACTGCAACCACATGGGATCAATGTGGATTTCACCAATTTCCTCATTTCCCCTCCCTCCACATTATCCAACTCAGCACCGCCCTCTTGACCTGTCCATCACCTTTCCCATCTGTCCGCTCCACCCTCCTCTCTGACCTCTCACCTTCGCCCTCACCTTAATTTACCTATCGCATTCTCAGCTACCTTCCCCCAAGCCCCAACCCCTCCCATTTATCTCTCAGCCCCCCCGGTCCACAAGCCTCATTCCTGATGAAGGGCTTATCCCCAAAAAGTCGATTCTCCTCCTCCTCGGATGCTGCCTGACCTGTTGTGCTTTTTCCAACACCATACTCTTGACTCTGATCTCCAGCACCTGCAGTCCTCACTTTCTCATAATCAAAGACAGAAGTTGTTTATGAGGACCCTGAAACTGATGGCTGGCCCATAGATAACATTAAGGTGAGCTTTTATTCTAATTTAGATAAATAATTCAACATTTGTATAGCAGTTACAATGAAATCTTTATAGAACCATAAAGTCTTGTCAATAATCCATTCAGATCCACACCAAGAAAATGGTTTCAAATAAGACTTTAGGGAATCTCAATAGACAGTAAAGAGAAAACTTGAAGGGTAATATCATGCCAGGATTCTTGGATAGTTTGCCAAGACATTAAAAAGAGTGACACAAAAAAAGAGGCATGAAAGATCCTTTTACCTGTGTACCTCCAGACCAGTTGGTGAAACATTTCCGAGAATGTGAGGGTATACTCATAATGTTCATTGAAGCTGTGTTTTTGTTACCTAGTGTTAATATTTCATAGTTATAATGATCTGTGAACAAGGTTCCCTTATCTAATAAAAACATATCTTGGCATTGGAGGCAGGCCAGAGAATGTTAATTAGCCTGATTTTGGATGTAGAGGGACCCTCCTCTGAGGTGAAGTTAAGTAGGTTGGGTCTGTGCTCACTGAAGTTTAGAAGAATGAAAGGCAACCTTAGTAAAATGTACAAAATGCATAGGTGACTTGACAACATAGATGCGAAAGGTTGCTTTCCCATGTGGAACAGTCTAAGACCAGACAGTATGATCACAGAATAAGTGATTGCACATTTAAGACAGAGATTAGGAGGAATTTCTTCTGAGTAGTGAATTTGTGGAATTCATTACTGAAGAAGGCTGTCAAGGTTGGATCATGAAGTACATGATTTTTAATTAGTAAAGGAAACAAGGATTATGGAGAAAAGGCAGGAAAGTTGAGGATAATCAGATCAGCCATCATTGCCGAATTGCCTACATTTGCTCCAAATCTTGATTTTATTGACTAATAATTTTTTAATGCAATTTTATTGTTAATTTCACACATACAATATGTAGGATGATTCAGGGATGGAACTGTAGGAAGACAGCACTGTTGTTTCCACACCCGTAGGAAGGGAGAAGCAAGCTGTTAATCAAAACCCATGAAAATCTGTACAGTGCACAAAATAATAATAATTCCTAAATTTTGTGCTTATCATGGCAATTACAGAATTTATGACATACAGAGACCATTATATCTGGACACCTGTTGACAAATCTTTAAAACCTCTAGTCATCAGTATTGTGTACAGGCTTTAGGAATCTGAAGCAATCTTGCAATGATGTCACAAAGCTGCTCCTCACTATTAATAATTACCTAAAGAGAGAAACTCCCAGATCGGACACGCCAATGTTAGAAAACATACAGAGAAGCATGTGATGAAGATCAACCAGCATAAAGTGGCAGAGTTTATGGAATAGTCTTTCTATAATTCAACAAAGATTTGGTATTTCTCTGAATATCATGTATTGAATATTTTGTCTTGGTATGTAATGTAACAAACAATGTTAAGAAGAAGCCCAAGCCTGAAGTTCTTGATCTCACCTTCTCTTCAACCAGTCTGGTTTCAACCCAAACTCATTGATGTGGGCATACAACACACAATAAAATAACCCGTTAAGTTAGTTTGAAGTTTGGATCCATCATTGTTTTGCTCCATGTCAAGCATTTAATTTCAGAAAAAAGAACACAATGCATTTCTCTCTTTCTCAGCTTGTACGTTTCAACTCATCCAACAATTTCAGAAAAGAAATGCAAGTACTGGTAGAAGTATTCTACCAGGTCAGGTGAATTGGCCATGCTAAATTGCCCGTAGAGTTAGGTAAAGGGGTAAATGTAAGGGAATGGGTGGGTTACGCTTCGGCTGGTCAGTGTGGACTTGTTGGGCCGAAGGGCCTGTTTCCACACTGTAAGTAATCTCATCTAATATTCCTATTCAGATTTTGGCATAATCCTAATTCAATCGATTTAACCAAAATAATGATACTGAAAATGTTATTTAGTAAAGTTTAGTAATGGTTTTAGAGGTATGATAAACTATAATCATTCTTTCAAGCATTTGATTAATTTGGAAACAAAACTAGTTTTTACCTTGTGTGCCAATCATCTCCATATGGAGATGTGCTAGTCCACTCACAATAGAGATGGCAAACTTCATCATACCATCAATAGTCACAATGAATCTGTTTAGGTAGTCAAAGAGTGAACCATTCTCATGGTACTCTAACACAAGCCAAAGCTGAGTCCACGTGCCAGTATCTGACAAAAAAAGGAATGTTTAATCAATATTATAATTATTAAGACATAAAATTTAACTTAAGAACTCACCAGTTTAGAATCTGTAATGTACATTTTTTCTTAAATGTTCTTATCAGTTACATTCATAACTATTCAAAATTTAAGTCACAGAGGCATTTTTTCAAATGTTCAGTCAAATTCTTATTTAGCTATTATTTTCAGGGTCATCAAAATACACCCACAATTGCATAACAGTTAACCTGCAGAGAATAACCCTAATTTCAAGCATGGTATATCAATAACAATGTCTGTTGAGATACAACATAGGTTCTTGAAAATAGTAAAAGGAGAAGAAATAATATTAATTGTTTTAGTTCCTAAAATTGTAATCAATTTTAATAGTGAACCAGTTTGGTTATAGTATTCAAATCGCCTTTGTTCCTACACTGTTTTTTGATTACTGTAGAGAATCAATGTAATGATGCAAAGGAACAGATCTTACACAAGTTTGATTTCCTTCAGCTTGTGTTTCTAATCAACTCCAAACCTTAACTGTCACGTAGTTGATTAAAAACTTGGCCCGCCTTACCATTTTACTGTGAATTTCAAAGTCTGCATAAATGCATATGTAGCATCACAAGAAATCACTACTAACACACGAAGGAAAATGCAGGTGAGCCACTTCTTGCAGAACACATACAAACCTACACAAAAACTACTCATTACAATAAAGTATCTGTTACAAGACAAATGTTGGACAAAGATCAATTGTGGATTTCAACAAGAGTCACAAGCTCCATAATACCACTGTTCATTTGTTTTTATGATCCTAGCTTCATATTAAAACACTGAAGAATGTTTACAGCGAAGTAATCAAAGTAATAGCACACATGGTCAAAGATAGGTGATAAGACACTTAAACTAATAAGACCCACTCATTTGGAAATGTTTTTAAGGGGTTTCAAGGTCTTTGACCAAGAAGCAAGGAGGCTTGTTTGGTAAAAAACACAAAAAGGATTACTCAAGGTAAATAAACAGGAATTGATTCTACAGGGAATATTATTGCTAGTATTTGTCAGAGCTGTTGTACCATGAAGCATCAAGCACAGAAGCATGATGGACTGAATTTTCCAAGACGTGGCAATGTCTTGCCACTCCATCATTTCCCTTTTATGAAACAAGGGATATCCACGTTTCTGACATGAGATCTGCTCAAGCCTCCTTGAGAACTAAGAGAAAGTGAGGACTGCAGATGCTGGAGATCAGAGACAAAACTTGTGGCGCTGGAAAAGCACAGCAGGTCAGGCATCATCCGAGGAGCAGGAGAATCAATGTTTTGGGCATAAGCCCTTCATCAGGAATGTGGGGGGCCCAAAAGGGTTGAGAGTTAAATAGGAGGGGAGTGGGGCTGGGGGAAGATAGCTTGGAAGGTGATAGTTAGATGAAGGTGGGGGGGGGGGCGGTTGATGGTGATAGGTCGGAGTGGAGAGTGGAGTAAATAGGTGGGAAGGAAGATGGACATGTTCAGGAGGGCAGTGCTAAGTTGGAGTGTTGGATCTGGGATAAGATTGGGGGAGGAAAGATGAGGAAACTGGTGAAATTGATATTGATGCCATGTGATTGGAGGGTTGCTGTACTTCCATTCTGACAGTACTTTCACAGTGTAGAAATGGCACAGGAAGGAATACCATATCCCCTTTTCACAGCAGTGAGCTACCATATTCTGGAAGTTAAATCACAGACTGAGGTAGAACTGGTTCTGGGGATGAGCAAGGCTGAGGCAGATGTAGATTGGATCTGGCATGGAGAAAGAAGAAAGGCTGGAGAAGTGGAGAATAGGTTGAGAACCTGACATCAGCTCCTGAGAAGTAAAGGGGAGGGTCAGATCCAGACTGGAAGAAGGATGGTTCAATTGCTTAGGGATCAGGTGCAGAGCAAGGATAAAGGTGGGTCTGCTACATGGAGGGAGGATGGGGGTAGGTAATATATGGACTTAGTTGAACAGTTACACAGGAGTTAGGCTGGTGTTTAATAATCTAGCATTTCCTAACTCTTAATTCCATCAGAAGTTCCAAATTCTCCAATTTGAATGGAAGCATTCATAATTTCAAGTGCAGAGAGTTCTTCTATGACGCAAACGGTTGCAATCTTGTGCAAACCCATGTTATGGAAAAATCACACTTTAGAAACAGTGCTTAAAGTGTTGGCACTGTAATCATGTTACAGCCAACACACGTTTTAAAACTTCGCGCCGTACAAACAGTGTCCCAATTTGTCAACCACATTACAGCAAATTCACTTTGATGAAACATGCATTATAACTGAACGACTTGTATAGAAGGACTGCCCTGTGGAATCTTTGATTTACCAGGCAATTACTTCAGAATCTACTATGATGGGATTTCTGCAGGGATCCCATGTGTACTCTCCCATTTGTGTTGAAATAATAATCATCTGGCCATCAGAAAATCTGGCCGGTCAGGAGACTCCTGCTCCTCGGATGCTGCCTGACTGGCTGTGCTCTTCCAGCACCACACTCTTCGACTCTGTCTCCAGCATCTGCAGTCCTCACTTTCTCCCATCAGAAAATTTAGGCCAATTAGTCTTGTAACAGGCTTTATGTAATCTTTATCCTTGATTGCATACAATTGGTATAAGAAATTCTTAAACAAATCTAATTCATGTATTATTTACTCGAGTAGGCATTTCCTTTTACAGTGTTACCTTTAGTGTCAGCAGCAATGAAACCCAGGATATTTTCATGATGTAGCATCCCAGTTTGATAGATTTCTACTTCTCTGAACCAGGACCACTCTTTACATGAGGAGAAAATTTTTACTGCTACATCATCTCCATGCCACTTTCCATGCCAGACTTCAACAAACTGTCCTTTGTCCACAATTTCATGAAGAACAATTGTTCTGGCAACAGTCCTTTGGATAAGAAGTGGTAAGCCTGTCAATAAAGTATTACAGACTAAGAATAGAAACTTGGTTCAGTTTTGACATTCATGAAAGGCTGCACAAAAATACTGTTTTTAGATTCTGAGGAGGAAAATCTTCAGCATGCTTGATATATTTGATTGTTTTTAAAAACCACATTTGTTACATGAACAATAATCATTCTGGAAAATGCTTCAAGCACGTAAGGCAAAAAATACTGAAAATGTACAAAAAAGACATGTTTAAGTTGCTATAGAAATCCTTTAGAGAGTTACAAAAAAGCACAATAGCACCATACAAAACAGAAACTACAGGTAAATTTCAAAAATGACATGCATTATTACACAATAAGATCACTATGAAATGCAGAACTTTGATAATGTTATAAATTTTTAATTAAATAGCTAGTGAAGGGTAAAATACTGATGATAAAAAAAATTTCGGCAAGCCAATCAAAAGGCTTCAAACTAATTAAAGGTGAATCAGATAGCTTCAAAATA
Source organism: Chiloscyllium plagiosum (assembly GCF_004010195.1). Taxonomy (NCBI): domain Eukaryota; kingdom Metazoa; phylum Chordata; class Chondrichthyes; order Orectolobiformes; family Hemiscylliidae; genus Chiloscyllium; species Chiloscyllium plagiosum. Next base: position 57,757,847 of record NC_057716.1, read on the forward strand.
GAAAAGGAAAAGAGTGAATTTGAAATGATTATTTGTTTCATAAATGTTCTCCATCAAGGTTTGAAGTTTCAGTAGAGTTTGCCATTCTTCTTCTTGCACAAATCTCACTGTTTTCAGCTTACGCTATCCATAGTTTCTACTCTGATGACCAAATTTTCTAAAAAAAAATACCTTAGTAGCTTTTTTTATTGTTTACTTAGTTGAGGTCACTTAGTTTCTTTAACTATTCAATTATGACTAGACAGCTTCAATTTTAAAACTGTCACCTTCATTTTCAAATCCCTTCAAGGCCTTGCACTCTCACTATCTTTGTTAGCTCCTCTAGCTCTATTACTATTCGGGATATCTGCACTCATTGAATTCTAGCATCCTAATTTTAATTGCTCCGTCTGGAATTTGGTCCCCAAAGTTTTTTTTCCTTCTTTTAATTTGCTAATCACATACAAGCAAGCAATTCCAAACATGAGATTTTGTTTGCAGCCAGCAAAAGCAAATACAAACAAAATGAATAGGTGATAGTAGTCCGCCTACATAATGCAAAACAATTGCTGGCATTATGACCAAAGACTACTTAACATTCCATGATTGTCTGCCATACCCAGCTCATATTCACTGGAAATGGGAGTCAATCAGGTCCTGTATGGTTTATAGCGCCTGATTCTCTGTCATGCACAATGAGAGTTTTCTCCTCCCAATGTCCTCATCCTCCTCCCTTGAAAATGTTTCCCTCTTCCATAGTTCCTTAACAAATATCATATTGTCTCATTGTCTGCTTAGTTTGTGCAGAGCACAGTATGCCAGGGTGATGCAGTATGCTTGGTATGGACTATACTGGATTATACATCTCCACTACCTCGCCTCCACAGAACTCATTGAACAGTGGAATCCCATCTTCAGGAGCCTAGCTATCTCCTCTTCACTACAGGCCCAGTTGCATCACGTGCAGCTGAGTAACCAACCTGCTGCACCAAAAAAGGGAGTGCCTACTACACTCCAACCTCCTTCCCATCCCAGAGCCACACCAATTCTTCAACTTTTCACGGATTCTACACAATTCAACTACATTACTTACACAATAGTTGATGAGACAATGTTTCCTCCTCACAATGTCATTAGATGTTTCACAATTGTTGGAATGCCAATAGGCTAGCATTTGCCTCTTTTTAAATAATTGCCTCTAACATCTGCATCATTGATTTGCAAGCACCAATGGCATGTGCAAATGGTCTTTGAACAGTATTTGAACCCTGAGAACGGTTACTCCACATGGATTGCAAATGGGTGAAGAAACAATTGGAAATTAAATGTAGCTGTTGTTTGCAAATGCTTGTTTGGTGTATTTGCCCATTCAATGACCTGGCATCTAGCAAACATGGATTCCTCACCTTTTCCCATCAAATTGACATGACCTTGCCCACCCAGGGTGTTTTTCTAGCCATTTTCCAGTTGCACTTTGCATCTACAGAATGAAAAGTGATGGAAGGATTGCAAATCACAGTGGACACTTTCAACACAGGCTCAATATTTTGGCAGGTGGAGACCCAGAGACTCTATGTTCCCTTTTATTTTGCATTCTGAGAGGGTCTCCATTTCATCCTAAGCACCATATGTTTAAGTATGGCAGCATTCAGCACCTGCTTCTTTTTCAGCTTTAGTATTGGTAGTCTGAGTTAGTGGTTTTAACAGCGAATCAGTTCACTGGGCTGCTACCAAAGATTATCTATTTATCACCTTCTGATTTTCTAGATTCCCAAAAAAGGCTTCAGGTGACCAGGACCAGAGGGTTTTCAATTTGCAGTGCTGTGGTTAGCCTCCCAACCTCGATTGGTGAAGCCTTCTGGCCAGAGACCCCATGGTGAGGGAATGTGCCATGCACTTTGTACGCACGCTGCTCAGTCTCCCTGATCTCGGCAGGAGTTTTGGAGACCAGTGAATATTACCTTCAAGCCCACCAGGTAATTTCCAAGGAATAGGTCTATCTCATGCACAGGCATACTGGGGACGACTCCCACGACTAGCCCCAAAAAACGCCTTACTCCAAATGCGTCAGTAACTTGGATTAATACTGGACTGACCACTTTAGCTGCCATACCAACCTTTTGACAATTATAAAGAAACATTTTGGATCTGCTCCATTAAACATAGGGATTAAATGAGGGATCTGCATTGCCTTAGCTTTCAAGTCTGAGCCAGTAGTGTCCTCAGGGGACACAGTAGGATTCCAACCCTTCAGCACAGATTCTTTTACCTTAAACTCCCTTTCCTTTTGTGTCCTGAAGTTCTGTCTGTTTTCTCCATGTCCTTTCCTCTCTCTGTCCCTTTCCTTTCCTTCTCTCTGCCTCGGAGTTCTAATTCGTCATCCACAATTTCCACCTATAAAACCAGTGCCTACCCTTTTTGAAATGTTGGGTCTCCTGGCCTTCAAGCAAAATTCTATTCCCAAATACCTTGTGAAATCTTTTTATCTTCTAAATCCTCAAGAGCAACTTCCACTATTTCTCCCAGAAAAAAACACTGGCATCAAGTGAGGGCATTTCTGTATATTTTTAGTACGGATTACAGAAAGCCATTTTGCAGTTTTTTAAAAATGGTTTCAAAGAGACAATGCACTTTCTACTCAAACATTCATTTGTTTTGTCTGTGGGTACAATAAGAAATAAGCCCTCAGTTTGTTATGATCAATCATATGGGGACTTTACAAATTTTGTTTGATTCCAGATAGGAAACTCCCGCAAATGGTTATGCTCCTGAGTCAGGAGGGATGAACAAGCCTCTCTTCTTTCAGTACCCTCTCCCTTGGTTAGTCACAATGATGTTAATGAGATGGTGAGGCAAGCTCCACCCATTAATATATAAAAGAGCTGTTCCTGGTGTTGGCCACCCAGGTTCGATTCCTACCTTAGGCCATATCTGTGTGGACTTTACACATTCTCCCTGTGTCTGCATGGGTTTCCTCCAAGTGTTCCAGTTTCCCACCACAATCCAAAGATATGCAGGTCAGGTGAATTGGCCATGCTAAATTGCCTGTAGTGTTAGGTGCATTAGTCAGGGGTAAACATAGGACAGGGGAATGTCTGGGTGGGGTACTCTTTTGAGGGTCAGTGCGGATTTGTTGAGCCCAAGGGCTTGTTTCCATACTGTAGGGAATCTAATCTAATCGAAATTCCTGACCACCACTATCAAGATATGGTGTACAATGCCATGACTCTGTAGGCAGAACAGAGCAGTACTGCAGGTCAGAAGCGTATACATGGCCTCCCCATTACCATTGTGTGTATATATATCATGTTAACTTCAAATAAAAGGCCCTAGTGTTGGCTATGCTATGGACACTTTGTCCAGTTTACATATAAAAAACACTTTGTCCAAGTGCTCTTGTCATTGAGGCAGACAAAGAGACACACAATTCGATTTGTAATTCAACTCAACTTTATTAATAAAATATTCCTCATTATAAATACCATGTGAGCACTTCTGAAACTCCCACAATTACAATATTTACTCTATCAAGCTCTATTGTCTGAGAAAGAATATTGCATGCAATGGTCCATGTGTTTGAGCTGAGCCATTGGAATCTCCTTCCTCTCCAACATAGGGCTGATCCTCTTGCATGAGGATGAGTCTCGGAGATCAGGGTGAATCTTCGCTCCAGACCTTCTGGATTATTCTGTGGACTTTGGCCAATGGAGTCATGAACAGGGTTCAAAGCATCCAATGGGGTTGCGTCAATAACCTTTGCTGTTGCCAGGGAGGTGTAAGGAGCGCTGGCTGGAAGTCAGGGTGCTGCTAAGTCTGATCGATACTCCTCCAATACACAACCATCAGCTGGTTGTAATTGGTTCCCTGAACATTTATGACCTCTTTGATCTTGGCTTCATTATTGTCTGTAACCAATAGCTGCTGCTGTTTAATTTAGTTTGGATAATTTTCTGTCAGGCCCAATTTCTGCAGCTGTGGGTCAATCCAGAAGCCCAATTTTGGGCCTATGCTCACTTGACCAGACTAGGAGGAGCTAATCTGTGTTCTAGTTCAGTTTCTGTTAAGCACCAAGCCTATGTAGCCAGCAGCAATAAATATCCGCTCTTCCATTTTCCTTGATTGCTTACAAAGGACTCTTGCGCAACTCAGATACAATGTAACTAGCTATTATGGCCTGTGTGGTGAACCGATTCAGTTTGTAAAGTCTGAGCCTTTCTTCTTTTATAGAAATAGAATAGAATCCCTACAGTGTGAAAACAGGCCATTTGGACCAACAAGTTCACACCGACCCTCCAAAGATTATCCCATCCAGACTCATTCTCCTACCCTATTACTCTACAATTCCCCAGCCTACACATCCCTGAACATGATGGGCAATTTAGCATGGCCAACCTACCTAACCTGCACATCTTTGGACTGTGGGAGGAAACGGGAGCACCCGGAGGAAACCCACGTTTTCTTTGTTATAGATGTTGTGTTAGCGTCTTTCCTAACTTGGTATCAGTAACTTAAATTAATACCAAAAAAAAAGGATTGGTGACAGCAAACCTACCCAATGCATTTCTGATGCTTCTGAGAGATACAAATCCAACAGATTCCATGTTGGCAGAACTAGTATCCCATAACATACCGATTGTTCTGCACTAGTTCAAACACCTATCAAGGTCTCAATTCACTCAGCTGTACCAGGCCACATGCTTGGTTTAAATGCAGGTATGGCCTCAAAAATCATTAAGTTCTCTTTAGCACAAAAATGACTGACTGACCAGAGTTCTCCAAAAATCAGAATAGAACAGGGATCACCTCTATGCTATGTCATAGAAATATTTTAAAATATCTAACACGGTGGCACAGTGGTTAGCACTGCTGCCTCACAGCGCCAGAGACCTGGGTTTAATTCCCACCTCAGGCAACTGTCTGTGTGGAGTTTGCACATTCTCCCTGTGTCTGTCTGGATTTCCTCTGGATGTTCCGGTTTCCTCCCACAGTCCAAAAATGTGCAGGTTAGGTGAATTGGCTAAATTGCCTGTAGTGTTAGGTGAAGGGGTAAATGTAGAGGAATGGGTCTGGGTGAGTTGCTCCTCGGAGGGTCGGTGTGGATTTGTTGGGCCAAAGGGCCTGTTTCCACACTGTAAGTAATCTAAACCTTGATTCGTGTCATTTTGATTTTTCTTTTTTATTCATTTACAGCATATAGATGTTAGGTAAAAACAATGACTGCAGATGCTGGAAACCAGAGTCTAGATTAGAGTGGTGCTGGAAAAGCACAGCAGTTCAGGCAGCATCCGAGGAGCAGGAAAATTGACGTTTCCAGCAAAAGCCCTTCATCAGGAATACAGCATACAGATGTTGCTGGCTGGGCCAGCATTCATTACCCATGCCATATCAACCAGAGGGCAGTTAAGAGTCAACCATGTTGCTGTGGTTCTGGAGTTACATGTAGGCTAGAACAGGTAAGCAAAACAACTTTCCTTCACTCAAGGACATTATTGAACCAGATGAGTTTTCCCTAACGATTGACTCTTAATTCCAAGGTTTTGTTCTTAATTGAATTCAAATTCCACCATCTGCCATGGCAAGATTTGAACCTTGGTCCTAGGATATTATCTAGATTGTTGAATTAATAGTTTAACAATAATACCACAAGGCTAACTACTCCAACCCTCTATGCCACCACACAGCAGCACAAAACATGAGTAAAGCAGGCAGTTATGTTGTCTCAAGAAGCTTGCACTGGTTATATTTTCAACATGTGGATTGCTAAATGATTTTTCTTTTCAGCGTTTGTTTTGAGCCATTTCTATGATGTCATCGTAAAGCAGTTTGAAGTGGTGTCCAGAAATCTGGGGTGAATTTTACATGTTAGGGGCATGGGGGTTCAGGGGTTTAGTGGCCTTGCCCTAGAACATAAAAGTCGGAGGCAGGTATTCCTGCACATTGCCGTCCTCCACTTCAATTATTTAATAGGCATTTCGAGCATTCATTGGTTTGAGTTGAGCCTTTTATTCCCTTTGTAGAGTAAAGTTCCACCTCCAACAACTGTTGGAATGTCCAGGGACTAGCTGTAGCTCTCTTTTCCCTGAAGTGCTCCTGGAAGTATTACTCCAAGTATGGTCAATGACAAGCACCATTGTACTCTGGACTTACAGACAGGCTTGGGATGAGGGCTCTTGCTGGGTCGGGTAAGCAAGATCCACAAAAGTATGGAGGTGCATGAACATTCACAGGATGGTGGGCTGGCAGGAGGTGAGGGAGGTGGGGAGGCGGGAATGAAGGGCAGGGAAGCACTGAGGGAAAAATATCTTGTCAGGGAGTTCTTGATGAAGTATACCCCACTGTCTCCCCAACCCAGCCTCAATGTCATCAGTTTCCACCTAGCAGTCTAATTACTTGCTACCAGACTACCTTACTGTGGGAAGAATTCCACCTAAGACAGGAGAAGGCACTTAAGTGCCTACTGATTGGCCACTTAAAGGACCACAGTTGGCCAATATGAATGGATTGCCTGATTTCTCCCCCACCTGTAGGTACAGTGGTGTTACCAGACCACTGTTGTATGACACTCCCACATCCTCTCTCTGCCATCACTTCCTCTGGGGAATCTAAAATTTGAGCTTGAATTCAAATGATGTGCAAGTTATTAATAATCTGTTTTCTTACTTCTATTACAATTTAACTTTTCCCTCAATATAATTCATCTGTCCCTTGTGTTAGCCAGGGGCTGCAGGAGAGAGGGGGAGCGAGAGAGAGATGCAGAAAAATACTGAAATCGCTGACACATAGGAAGGAGTAGCTTATGAACTAAAAATTACCTGAGTCCAGGTATTGGCCTGAGCCAACTGAAACTGGTCTGTACTAATGAAGTTATGCTGAAAGCAATGTAAGAACGAAGTTATATTGTTATGAAGATGCCGGTGTACCTTAAGAGAGTTAAAAACAGCAAAACTACCAGACACAGCATCAAGTGTTCTCAATAAGGTAACAATGTAACACTTGGTCAAACAACTCAATTAGCTCGTGGCTTGGAGACAAAAACAAATTCGAATTCAGCCAAACAGTTTAAATTATACCCAAAAAAATAACCAAACTCCAATCCAGTTTGAATTTAGTACATTGACAATCTTAAAAGCTAATGACACAATCCAATGCTCTGGGTGTATAAGACCGAGGAAAATTGAACAGTTGAGAGGAGAACTCCAAGCCCCAGCATGTAAAAGACTGCCCGAAAAATAGCTCTCTTAAAAGGTACCTTTTTGATCATTAACCTGTGAAACAGAATTCCTAAGAAGAAGAAAAGACGACACAGGAAGATCCAAATAGAAGAACCGAAAGCTGCCTGGTTTTGAGACAAGTTTTGTTTTGTAAATCTTAATTGGGAGTTTTATCGGACTAGTATTATAGAAGGGAAGGTAACAGATAAGTTAGAATAAGGATTTATAAATAGTTGTTAGTTAATTATTCTCTGTTATACTTAAGAAATAAAGTTGTTAATTGTTACTTTAAATAGTCCTTGGCCACTCGAATTTTTACAGATTACTGCATGGGATGAATCTTTTCTGTGTTGCTGGTTTTAAAATAAGCAGGAGGGTTTACCCTGTGTTGTAACAATGTGAAAAGCAAAGAAGATGAAGTAATGCAAAAGCCTTGCTTGGACAAGGAATAATGAAGGACAAGGACTGCTGGGAAGGTGAGTCTAACCGTTCAAAACACTTACTTCAGGTGTCGGGGCTCCACTTGCCGAGAGGTGAGAGGGAGGAGCAAGGGACTGCTGGGAAGATTTTAAGTGGGTGAGATTGACTGGAACTTCCTAAGTGCAGATGGTTTGGATGGAGCCGTTTTTGTCAGGTGTGTTCAGGAGGGGTTCCTTACTCAGTATGTAGACAGACTGACGAGAGGAGAGACCATTTTGGATTGGTACTTGACAATGAGCCAGGACAGGTGTCAGGTCTCGTGGTGAGACAGCACTTTGGTGACAGTGATCACAACTGCCTCACATTTAGCATAGCCTTGGAGTGGGAAAGGAGCAGTTACCAAGGGAAGATATTTAATTGGGGAAAAGGAAATTATGACGCTATCAGACAGGAGTTGGAAAGTACAGACTGGGAGCAATTATTCCACAGAAAGGGTACAGCAGACATGTGGAGACTATTTAAGGATAGGTTATTGCAAGTGATGCACGAATTTGTTCCTCTGAGACAGGTAAGAAGGGGTAAGATTAAGGAGCCTCAGATGATGAGAACAGAGGAACTTCTCGTCAAAAGAAAGAAGGCAGCTTATGTAATGTGGAGGAAGCAAGGATCTAGCACAACTTTAGAGGATTACAGGCTTGCTAGAAAGGAGCTCAGAAATGGACTAAGGAGAGCCAGGAGGGGGCATGATAAAGGCTTGGCATGAAGGATTAGGGAGAACCCAAAGGTATTTTACTCATACATGAGGAATAAGAGAATGATCAGGGAGAAGGTAGGGCTGATCAGGAATAGCGGAGGGAACTTGTGCATGGAGTCTAAGCAGATAGGGGAAGCCCTAAGTGAGTTTTTTGCTTCGGTTTTCACTAAGGAAAAGGGCCTTGTTGTGAATGAGAACTTCGAGGAGCTGGGAAACAGGCTTGACCAGATCAAGATTGATGAAGTTGATGTGCTAGAAATTTTGGAAAATATACGTCCCCAGGGCCAGACCAGATTTATCCCAGGCTGCTCTGGGAAGCAAGAAAGGAGGTTGCTAAGCCACTGGCGAGGATATTTGCCTCCTCCCTCTCCATGGGAGTCGTACCGGAGGATTCGAAGGAGGTGAATGTTGTTCCTCTTTTCAAGAAGGGTGATAGGGAAATCCCTGGCAATTACAGACCAGTCAGTCTTACGTCTGTGTTCAGCAAAGTTTGGAAAGAATTCTGAGGGATAGGATTTATGACTATTTGGCAAAGCATAGTGTGATTAAAGACAGTCAGCATGGCTTTGTGAGAGGCAGGTCATGCCTCACCAATTTTATTGAGTTCTTTGAGGAGGTGTCAAGACAGGTTGACGAAGGTCAAGCAGTGGATGTGGTGTATGTGGACTTCAGCAAAGCATTTGATAAGGTTCCTCATGGTAGGCTCATTCATAAGGAAGTATGGGATACAGGGAGATTTGGCTATCTGGATTCAGAACTGGCTGGCTGACAGAAGGCAGAGACTGGTTGTGGATGGAAAGTATTCTGCCTGGAGGTTAGTGTTGAGTAGGGTCCCGCAGGGCTCTGCTCTTTGGCCTCTGCTCTTTGCAGTTTTTATAAATGACTTGGATGAGGAGGTTGAGGGGTGGGTTAGTAAATTTGCAGATGACACAAAGGTTGTAGGTGTCGTTGATAGTATAGAGGGCTATTGCAGGCTGAAGCGTGACATAGACAGGATACAGAGGTGGGCTGAGAAATGGCAGATGGAGTTCAATCTGGATAAATGCGAAGTGATGCATTTTGGAAGGTCGTACTCGAATGCTGAATATAGGATTAAAGACAGGACTCTTGGCAGTGTGGAGGAACAGAGGGATCTGGGTGTGCAAGTACATAGATAGAACATAGAACAATACAGCGCAGAACAGATTCTTCGGTCCTCGATGTTGCGCCGACCTGTGAACCATTCTCAGCTCGTCCCCCTACACTATCCCATCAAAGTCCATGTGCTTATCTAAGGATTGTTTAAATCTCCCTAATGTGGCTAAGTTGACTACATTAGCTGGTAGGCCATTCCATGCCCTTACCTCTCCCTGCGTAAAGAACCTGCCTCTGACATCTGTCTTAAATCTATCACCCCTCAATTTGTACTTATGCCCTCTTGTACAAGCTGACGTCATCATCCTAGGAAAAATACTTTCACTGTCTACCCTATCTACACCTCTGATTATCTTGTATGTCTCTATCAAATCCCCTCCTAGCCTTCTTCTTTCCAATGAGAACAGTCCCAAGTCTCTCAGTCTTTCCTCATAAGACCTTCCTTCCTGACCAGGCAGCATCCTGGTAAATCTCCTCTGCACCTTTTCCAATGCTTCCACATCCTTCCCAAAATATGGGGACCAGAACTGTACACAATATTCCAAGTGTGGCCGCACCAGCATTTTGTACAGTTGCAGCATGATATTACGGCTCCAGAACTCAATCCCTCTACAAATAAAACCTAACACACCATATGCCTTCTTAACAGCACTATCAACATGGGTGGCAACTTTCAGGAATCTATATACATGGACTTCAAGATCCCTCTGCACATCCACACCACCAAGAATCTTTCCATTGACCCAGTTCTCTGCTTTCCTGTTATTCTTCCCAAAATGAATCACCTCACATTTAGCTGCATTGAACTCCATTTGCCACCTTTCAGCCCAATTCTGCAGTTTGCCCAAGTCCCCCTGCAACTTGTAACATTCTTCCAAACTGTCCACTGCTCCACCGACTTTAGTGTCATCTGCACCTCACATTTAGCTGCATTGAACTCCATTTGCCACCTTTCAGCCCAATTCTGCAGTTTACCCAGTCCCCCTGCAACTTGTAACATTCTTCCAAACTGTCCACTGCTCCACCGACTTTAGTGTCATCTGCAAATTTACTAATCTATCCACCGATGCCTGTGTAAAGGCATTTATAAAAATGACAAACAGCAGTGATCCCAAAACAGATCCTTGTGGCACACCACGAGTAACTGGACTCCAGGCTGAATACTTTCCATCAACCACCACTTGCTGCCTTCTTTCAGAAAGCCAGTTTCTAATCCAAACTGCTAAATCACCCTCAATTCCATGCCTCTGTATTTTCTCCAACAGCCTACCATGTGGAACCTTATCAAAGGCTTTACGGAAGTCCATGTATACCACGTCAACCACCCTACCCTCATCTACATTCTTGGTCACCTTCTCAAAAAACTCAATGAGGTTTGTGAGACACGACCTGCCCTTGACAAAACCATGTTGACTATCTGAAATCAAATTGTTGCTTGCTAGATGATTATAAATCTTATCTCTTATAATCCTTTCGAAAACCTTTCCTACAACAGAAGTAAGGCTCACCGGTCTATAATTACCTGGGTCATCTCTACTGCCCTTCTTGAACAAGAGCACAACATTTGCAATCCTCCAGTCCCCTGGTACTAAACCTGTAGACAATGATGACTCAAATATCAAAGCCAAGGGCCCTGCTATCTCTTCCCTAGCTTCCCAGAGAATCCTCAGATAAATCCCATCCGGCCCAGGGGACTTGTCTACTTTGACTCCTTCTAGAATTGATAACATCTGTTCGTAACTAACCTCGATCCTTTCTAGTCTAATATCCCATACCTCATTCTTCTCCTCTACAATATTCTCCTTTTCCTGAGTGAAAAGCAATGAGAAATGTTCGTTTAGTACCTCTCCAATCTCTACAGGGTCCACACTCAACTTCCCACTTCTGTTTTTGACTGGCCCTATTCCTACCCTAATTATCCTTTTATTCATCACATACCTATAGAAAGCTTTAGGGTTCTCCTTTATTCTATTTGCTAAAGACTGCCTGTGTCCTCTCTTTGCTCTTCTTAACTCTTTCCTTAAATCCTTCCCAGCTGATCTGTAACTCTCCATCACCTCATCTGAACCATCTTGCCTCATCATCCTTCTTCTTCTTAACGAGATGCAATTTCTGTAGTAAACCACGGTTCCCTTACCTTATCACTTCCTCCCTGCCTGACAGGGACATACCTATCAAGGACACGCAATATCTGTTCCTTAAACCAGCTCCACATTTCCATTGTCTGCATCCCCTGCATTTTGCTACCCCATTCTATGTATCCTAATTCTTGCCTAACCACATTATAATTACCCTTGCCCCATCGATAACTCTTGACCTGTGGCATATACCTATCCCTTTCCATCGCTAAACTAAACATAACTGAATTATGGTCACTCCCTCAAAGTTGCCACCCAAGTGGATAGGGTTGTTAAGAAAGCATATGGTTTTTTAGCTTTCATTAACAGGGGGATCGAGTTTAAAAGCTGCGAGGTTTTGCTGCAGCTGCACAAGTCCCTGGTGAGACCACACTTGGAATATTGTGGTCTGGTCGCCCTACTATAAGAAAGATACAGAGGCTTTGGAGAGGGTGCAAAGAAGGTTTACCAGGATGCTGCCTGTACTGGAGGGCTTGCCTTATGAAGAAAGGTTGAGTAAGCTCAGACTTTTCTCTCTGGAGAGAAGAAGGAAGAGAGGGGACCTGATCGAGGTGTATAAAATAATGAGTGGAATAGATAGAGTCAATAGCCAGAGACTCTTCCCCAGGGCAGGATTGACTGGTACGAGGAGTAATAGTTTGAAGACATTAGGAGGAAGGTATAAAGGAGACATCAGAGGTAGGTTCTTTACGCAGAGAGTTGTGAATGCATGGAATGCGTTGCCAGCTTTGGCGGTAGAAGCAGAGTCATTGGGGACACTTAAGCGAGTACTAGACATGCACATGGATAGCAGTGAATTGAGGGGTGCGTAGCTTGTTACTATATTTTACATTAGGATTAAACATTGGCACAATATCATGGGCCAAAGGGCCTGTTCTGTGCTCTACTTTCTAGGTTCTATGTTCTATGTAATGCTACCTAGGTCCTTGGGCCTGGGCCAGTGAGATAAAGGCATGTGATTAGCGAACGAGCCTGAGCCACAGCATGGAGAAGAGACGACACATCTTGAAAGGGACAAGGAAAGGAATAAGAAGACTCTTGGGCATGCAGCCAGCAAAAACTCTAGAGACCAATCATTGCAGAAGCAGGCCCCACATCAATGACATAATGACAACATTGAGAGAGAGAGGGAGCAGAGTACCTGGCCAGGGTCAGCCGTCATCAGCATCAGCTATCCTGCTCGGGTATTAGCTTTTTTATTCTGTGACTACTCAGGAAGTATCAGAGGACCCCATCGGGTGTACAGTTAGGTTTTAGTTTGTGGTAAAAGATACAAGCTGTCAAGTGTATTAATAAAGTGACTTGTGAGTTACAAGAGAATTGACTCTTCTCCTCTCTGTACAAGCCAATAACCACAGTTGGTTAGTGCTGGGCTTCAACACTCTTTTTCTTTCTTTAGCTGATTGCACATTAAAATCATCACACTAATTCATCCTCTTTCTCAGTTATTCCCCTGTATATTGCTAAATCCCATTGTTTAAGTGGTCTCACTGTGCTGTTTGCAGCATACACCTCCAGCAACCTTCAGACACTTTTTTTAGATAAAGCTTCATGTACAGATCTAAGTAATATAGCATGGCGTAAGTTGCCCCTCTCCAACAAAGTCTGGACTGTCAAGTAATTTTGAAGTGCTGAACAACAAAATATGTGAAACAGTTTTACTGTTCATGATGATCTAAATGGTCAGATAGATAATGAGTGAAACTAGTACAGCGAATGTAATATTCTTCAGACTGGTCATGCTTCACTATCTGGATTGAAATCTGGAAGTGATTGGATTTCTTGGTGAGGGTCTAGCATTTTAAAATGATGTTGCGGTGAAATAGCCTATTCAGGTCAATGTCAAGAGTATAAGATAATGTAGTAATGACGTTTATGAAGGATTTCAAGTTATTTCCCTACATGAAACCCAATAAAATGAGTGAGTGATTTTTAACAGTGAAGATAATTGTTAGATAATTGCAGTTAATTTGAAAAACCCAAAAGGAAATGAAAGATAAGGATATTCTGAAGTACGTAATAACACATTGACCTACCAGAGCCCGATCCTGCAGATGTATCTATGATGTGATCCTTCAGTGTTTTTCTTTCTGCAACAATGCTACAAACACAATCTTTATCATTCTTCTTTTCTTTCATGTAGGCACACAGTGTATGACGTTTGTAGAAAACAGCCACTAACAGGGCCAAGCATAAGAAACTCACAAGTCCAATTACTATAGCTGTTAGCTCTTTGGATCCCAAGTCTGATTTCCTGGGATGGTTTCCTATCAACAGAGAAAATTAAAAACACCATCCTTTATGATAAGAGTCATTCTTTCTCATTAAGAAAGTGTCTTAGATTAGATTCTATATACAATGCAAAATCTCTTTGAAAAACTGGCCATTCTTTCCAAAACTATTCTATTCATTCCGTGACTAACAACAGGGAATGAGATTGTTGTATATTCTTGTGACATGCATCAAATTTTCTTTATCACTTCCATGAGCATATACTCAAGGCTTAATGTTTCCAAATAGTGACAATCGCATGCAGACTGCCACTCAATTCTTCCTTTTTTTTAAATAAAAGAATAAAGCTCCACATTTCTGGCAGAGATTCCAGAACCAAAAATATGTCATATTGGACTCTAAATATCAACTCTGTTTCCATACTCACAGATGCTATTGGCCTGCTATGTTTCTCCAGCATTTTCTGATTTTATTTCAAATTTCCAGCATCGACAGTATTTTACTTCTATTTGGAAGTGGGATGTAGTGCCCAGGATAAGGAAGATGAAAGATTGTTGTTTGAACTTAAGCGTCTGGAGGAAGATCCTGCTCCCTTCAGCTTCACTTTCTGATAATCATATTTTATAAACTTTCTGGTGCCTGTGGCTACCTGTTGAGACTTCAAACTGATCCAAATTTTGCACATTGAACAGGCCTAATTCTTGTTTCAATCACAGGTCCTGAATGTCTTTATAATCATGTTTTTTACCATGATTATAATGGGTTCATTTCCCATTTATAAATGGATATCTGCTTCTTGCTCACTGTTTTCAAGGTTTAAGAAACTGTTTTGCCATTTTTGTAAATTTTTAGATTTTTCCTTTTTTTCCCCCTTAGTATTACTTAGTATTCAGTATTACTTCAAAGCCAGCCAACCAGAAAATAAACAGGTGGGACTTGATCCCAGGCCTTCTGGACCAGAGCTAGGAACAATTCCACTACACAGCCCCTTTTATGTATTTGTATTCTTCCTTTCAAAGTTCAGATAAAATTTAGTTGTCAATTATGTGTATTTGGCAAAATGACTGCCATTGAAGAATATATTTCAAATTTAGCACTGTCTAGAATTGTCAACTCCAATTTGATGTATTCTTGGAGATGTTATCAAGCAATAATGATCATTAACATTTAATCACGTAATACTACACTGAAAAAAGTAACTTTAATTCACAACAAATGAAGAACCATTTATAAATCAAAGAACATGCAACGATAGAATGATTTACAGGATAAATAATAACGATAAGCACAAATTAAATACCATGGATTCAGCAGAGATATCAATGCAAGTGAAAAAGTAATGATATTTTACAACAGCATAGTTGTAAAAAAAAGCTAAGTGAGTCACTTGGCGAGGACAAAACTTGAGTTTTGTTCATAAAAAGAGACATTCTGACAGCTTTTGGCATTCTTGACTTTGTCATGCTGAATGTAAAGTGCAAAGGTAGCAACAACATTTTTAATTAAAAAAAACATACTGATTGGTTAAGGTGTTGATATGGAAATTGGACCAGGGAACTACTGTCCCTGTGAAAATCTGTACAATCCAACCAGGAGTCGACAGGTAAATAAAGAAGGGATGTTCCTGATGACTGGGGAGTCCAGAACCAGAGGTCACAATTTAAGTGTATGGGATAGGCCATTCAGAACTGCAATATGGAATGATTTCTTCACCCAGAGAGTGGCAAGCCTGTGAAATTTGGCCATAGAAAGTAGTTGAGGTCAAAACATTGAATATTTTCAAGAACGAGTTACATATCGTTCATAGGGCTAAAGCAAACAAAGGATAATGAGAAAAAGCAAGAACAGGATACTGAATTAGATGATCAGTCATGATTGTATCAAATGGCAGAGCAGGTTTAAGGGGCTAAATGGCCTACTCTTGCTCCTATTTTATATGATTTTATGTACTTATGTTTAATGCAAAACAAGATACAACGCATGGACATGGTATTCTTTTCCTGCAGAGGACAGGTGTCTGCATGTGAATATATGTAGTTTAGTTTTCTTCTTGAATTATCTCCCCACAGACAGTCCAATCCAAAATACCATGATCTCCAGCACTGGTACAGCAAGGAGGCAGGTCCCAAATCCACTCCAGGCAGAACTGTGATCAAATCACAACGGCCAATCAGCCACTAAGCCAATCGGTCCCAAAGAATCCAAGTTATTGTTGTAGCATGCCCTTCTTCATGTATGCTGTAGTCCTGAGCTATGGATGGTGTTGACAGAAGTTCCAACATTCTTTTCTGCACATGGCTGATTAGGAACATCTCTCATTTTAATCACCTGCCATTGGTATATGTTAGAAGAATCTACAAGTTAACACTCAATTTGTGTGTCCGCACTTGAAAACCCCTTCTTTGACCTTGAAACCCAAGAGTAGGATTTGAAACGCGGCGGGGGGAGGAAGGGACACTACCCATTGCACTACAACACCTTACGTATCTTTCAGCAAGCATTGGTAAGCCATTTATTGAGCCTGATTGGTCATCTTAAATCGTTAGTGTAATTCCTTGCACAATTAAGTTTGTTTGCCAAAGTGTTCAATTGTGAATTACAACCATAGTCAAGCAGTTAATGCTTGCAAAACTCAAAAAATAATGTCCAATGTTAGATATGTATCACGATGCACATGTGAAAGGATAATCTGAAAGACCCTGATTTTCAAAAACATATCCTTCAAGTACAAAAACAGACATTGCTGGATAAACTCAGCAGGTCTTGCGGCATCTGTGGAGAGAAAGCAGAGTCAATATTTCAGGTCCAGTGACCCCTCTACAGAATAGCTTCCTTCAGTACTTAGACTAATTGGAACAAAATGTTGAACATTTAAATATTTCACCTTTTCCTTGTAGCAATCACCTCAAACAACCATGTTAGTCACCATAGTAACCTCATCTCACTTTAACGAAGATCTTAAATTTTAGTGCAAAGAATTAATATTTTGGTTTCCAATTAGAGAAATGTCTAAACATCAATACTTTAAAAGGCACGATTCTCTAACTCCTATGAAAATATTTTTTGTACAAGTTCCCAGTTTTAGCTATTTACTATCCTATAGTTCAACTTGGTTACTGACTCCATTTTGAGGACACAAAGTAATTTCTGGATATTTTGCTTTTCCAGACAAAATTAGTTGGCTAACAATTAAATTCTGGGAGCAGCAGAATCGACGTTTCGGGCATGAGCCCTTCTTCAGGAGTGAGGAAAGTGTGCCAAGCAGGCTAAGATAAAAGGTAGGGAGGAAGGATTTGGGGGAGGGGCGTTGGAAATGCGGTAGGTGGAAGGAGGTTAAGGTGAAGGTGATAAGGTGAGGGTGATAGGCCAGAGACTCTGATGGATGTGGAAGAATCATTTGAGTATTTGTACGGAGTTGAAGGCGAAGGTGAGGGTGGATTTTGCAAATCCTGTGATGGAATGTGAAGGTGGCTGGAGGGGAGGGTCGTTTGGTGGATGGTGTGGAGCTGATAAGGGAGTGATGGAGGGAATGTTCTTCACAGAAAGCGGCTAGTGGAGGGGAACGAAATATATCCCTGGTGGTGGGGTCCGTTTAGAGGTGGCGGAAATGACGATAGATGATACGATGTTTATGGAGGTTGGAGGGGTGGTAGGTGAGGACCAGTGGGGTTCTGTCCTGGGGGTGGGGCTCAATGGCGGAGGAGCGGGAAGTGGAGGAGATGCAGTGGAGAGCATCGTCGACCACGTCTGGGGGGAAATTGCGGTCTTTGAAGAAGGAGGCCATCTGGGTTGTTCGGTATTGGAACTGAACCTCCTGGGACCAAATGCGGCGGAGACGAAGGAATTGGGAATATGGAATGGCGTTTTTACAGGGGGCAGGGTGGGAGGAGGTGTAGTCTAGGTAGCTGTGGGAGTCGGTCGGTTTAGAGTAAATGTCCATGTTGATTCGGTCGCCCGAGATAGAAATGGAGAGGTCTAGGAAGGGGTGGGAGGAGTCTGAGACGGTCCAGGTAAATTTGAGGTCGGGGTGGAAGGTGTTAGTAAAGTGGATGAACTGTTCAACCTCCTCGTGGGAGCACGAAGCAGCGCCGATACAGTCATCTATGTAGCGGAGGAAAAGGTGGGGGGTGGTGCCAGTGTAGCTGCGGAAGATGGACTGTTCCACATATCCTATGTAAAGGCAGGCATAGTCTTCCTAGCCATATCGGAAATTAAAGACAGTAAGTACCAAAAACTTTCATGTACTTACCCCCACACTCTGGGTTCCTCAACTGTTCCAGAATCTTCCATTGGCCTCCGAAATCAATAGGGCGCCATTAACCACGCCGCCGCTGCAGCGCCCTCGGCAGCAACCGCCGCCGTGAACCATGACGTCACTTCCGCCCCCACCGAGCATGCAGCCTCCGCGATTGCCGCCCAGACAACCGCCTCCACGATCGCCAGGAAGACCATCGCTGACAGATTCGCGGCCTCCGCGGGGTCCATGGCTATCGGGAACAACACAGTTTCTGCCGTCGCCACAGCCACTTCCACCCTGGGGTTGCCGTCGCCGCAGCCACTTCCGCCCGCAGTGACATCACTCACCTGCCCAACGACCACGCCGCATGCATCTCCGCCCCCACGCAGATCTCCATTCGCACGCATAACCTCGCCCCCACGCCAATCTCCATCCCCATGCCGAACCCCACCCCCTCTCCGATTCCGTCCCCACCCGGTTCCCACCCCCACGCCCAACCCCA
>NC_057716.1:57778995-57786413 GCF_004010195.1 Chiloscyllium plagiosum
ATCTCCTTCCCCACTGACCATCTTCTTCCTAACCTCTCCGCCCCCACCCCCACTCCGGCCTATCACCCTCACCTTAGCACCCTCACCTTAACCTCCTTCCACCTATCGCATTTTCAACGCCCCTCCCCCAAGTCACTCCTCCCTACCTTTTACCTTAGCCTACTTGGCACACTTTCCTCATTCCTGAAGAAGGGCTCATGCCCGAAACATCGATTCTTCTGCTCCTTGGATGCTGCCTGATCTGCTGCGCTTTTCCAGCAACATATTTTCAGCTCTGATCTCCAGCATCTGCAGTCCTCACTTTCTCCTAACAATTAAATTTTACTTCTCCTCGAGCCAAAGCACACACTCTCCTAGATTATTGTCCTTCCTCAACATCTCTCTTGAAAAGAAATTAATAACTCTTTGTATTTAAAAGATATTTAGAGCAAGCCAACATGGAATGTATAATTTATGACAATTGATCATGCCAGATACCTTGCCAAGTTTCATAGAGTAGGTCTTCTCTTCTCTATTACCATTTGTACTTCCTTTGCCTTTACCATCTGTGACATTTGTTCCTCTTCCCTTTCCTCACCAATACCCAGATCACCCTACCCCCACCATAGTCCACCTTTATCGATAGCATAAAATCCACCTATTTTCCAGCCCCCTTCATTTCCAGAGAAGATATATTCTGGATTTCATGCATTAACTCTGTTTATCTCTCCACAGCTGCTGCCAGACCTGCTGATTTTTTCCAGCACTTTCTGTTTTTGTTTCAGATCACCAGCATCTACAATATTTTATTTTTATTGCTGTAATATAATCTTCATTAGCATTTGTCTATAATTACAACTCAAAACATTTAGATTCATTTCCTGATGTTTGTTAACAAAAGGACTTTTTCAAGTCATGTTAATTAACATACCTTAAAAACTACTTTTAAATTCTGTACTAAGATGTAATAACATAGTCAGAAGTATGCATTCTTACCTTTAGGTAGTGCTAGCTCTACATCTGCGCTATTACAGTAGTTTGTGTCACAACAGATGGTTTTTGACACCATTTTCACACTGGCACAGATGAAGGGGTTCCCTGGTGGAATCATCTGCTGGCGATGCACACAGGTCTTCCACTGTTTTACTGTTCTATCAATAAGAAAGGCAGAAGCCAAGCAAATGCCATCTGTTTCACATGTGTTATTTTTATACACACAATTGATGCATAAACATTTCAGGCCTAAAAAAATGGAAATGAACCAGTGTTAGAATGTGAATACATAAAGAAGGTGACAGAAAAAGGGAGAAGGGCAAAAGGGAAAGGGGGGGAGGGAGAGAGAGAGAGAGAGAGAGAGAGACAAAAAAGGTATCTTGTGACACAATTAAGACAAATTATGCTTCAAAGGAGTGACTGTCTTTACTCCAGAACTGAAGATGATCAGAGCACACAGAAGTAAAAGAAAAATTAATTCTACACATGTAAAAACAGCCAATTGTCCCTCATGGCTTTCCATCTCTACATCATTCAACTTGCGCAACACTGACGGAATCTTTCTAGCCACTAAGTAACTTGGGTACTGGGCAAAAGTTGAAAAATCACATGTAATCAACAGCAAGGAGTTTTGCGTTGAGAGCAAATAGTTCCATTTTTCAACCAAATATTGAGCAGTGAGTTGAGATTTATGCTTGTGACCAGACAAAGGCATACTTACTTGCATTAACATTATCTCATCTAGCCTCAATAAAATGCATTTTCTAATTCTCCCACCCACTAGATACGAACTAGACAGTGATAATTCCTGGCATAAAAGTCAGAACAGTAACCTGGTGACTTCAGTTTACTTCTTTCTCCTCCAGCCTTCCAGGCATCAACACCTCAGGGCATGCTACATGGGCAGCAACCAAAAATACAGATGTTCAACCAACAAGGCTGCTCAGCATCCTTGACATGTCTGAGTCAATTGACAGGAACCAGGAGGGCCTGCATCTGACAGGTGCATGACTGGGCTTTAAAACTGCATCACTCCCAGGATCCTTGGAGGTCCCAGCTGTGGCCAGCACTTCCACCTGCGTCGAGGAGCAGAATATATGTAGACAGGCACTGAATGAGATACATACATAACGAGATGAATTTATGAAGAAATCATGAGGGTTCATGGAGAGAAACCCTCATCCAAACTCACCAAAACTGACTAGTACTTAATTTCAGCCCTGCCCATAATGAGTGCCTTGGTTTTGTTGGCAGGTATTTTGGATATGATAGATTTCTGTCCCTGATGATGACAACTCTCATCACTTTTGTATTATCCAGTGTCACTGTTTTCTTTTGTCACTGCTTTATTGTGCAGTTGACTTTCAGACTATTTTGTTTCCCAAAACTATGCTGTTCAAGTCTACGGTCTTTTAACATATGAATTCTATAGTTATAACTAGATCTTCATATACATTTCATCTTTGTACAAGCTCTGCTCCCTTTCTGGATATCTTGAACTGCTCACATGATATCATGTTCTGATGTTAGCCCCAACTGTATACAGCCCAAATTGAAGAACGTGCATCATTAAACTCTTTAGCTGTAGCGCTGAGAGGTTGTTCTCCTTTGCTGGTGCAGACTCAAATGCTGTGCATACAAATGACATTCCTGTTCATTCTCAACCAAACAGCACATACAAAAATACAGATACTGTTGTATAAGAACACAAAGATCTAAAAGCGCTAATATTCAGGAGTGCCTTAAGCACCACGCACAATGATCATGTTAGATAGACTTGAGGAGAGAACAGCTTAGCATCTTGGAGGAATAATATCCAACATCCAGATACTCCTTTTAGACCTGGATGGTGTCAAGCTTCTTCAGTGTTCCTGGTGCTGCACCTATCACATAAGTGTGGAATATTCCTTCACACACCTAACTTGTTACTTGGAGGTGATGGACAGGATTTGGGGTGCCAGGAGGGCAGGTACTTGCCACTGTATTCCAAGGCATTGAGCTACTTTTGTAGCCATTGTGTTTATGTGGTGATTGCAGTGGAGTTTGTGGTCAACATTAATTCCAAGGATGTTGATAGTGATGGTAACATTATTGAATGTCAAGGACAAATGGTTTGATTGTGTCTTATTGGAGATAGTCATTGCCTGGCATTTGTATGGTGCAAATGCTACTGGCCACTTATCACCCCAAGCCTGGATAATGTCCAGATCTTGTTGCATTTGAACATGGACTGCTTCAATACCAGTAGAGTCATGAATAATGCTGAACATTGTGAAATCATTGGCAAATATACCCAAGTATGACCTTCATCATTGATGAAGCAATTGAAGATAGTTGGGCCTAGGACACTACCCTAAGGAATCCTGTAGATATGTCCTATATTTCAAAAAACTGACCTCCAATTACCAAACCATTTTTTTTTAAACAGAGAATGGTGGGTGCCTGGAACATGTTGCCAGTGGAAGTGGTAGAGGCAGGCATTATAGCGTCATTTAATATTTATCTAGACAGATTCATGAATGGGCAGGGATATAGATCCTTAGAAAATAAACAACAGCGTTAGATAGAGAATCTGGATTGGTTCAGGATTGGAGGGCCGAAGGACCTGTTCCTGTGCTGTAATTTTTTGTTTTGATACTACATGCCAGGTTTGACTCCAACTCTCATGCCTCTTATATCTACTGATTCCAGGACTGCTAGGGCTCCTTGATGCCACACTCGATTGAATGCGGCCTTGATGTCAAGGGCTGTCACTCTCAACTCACCTCTGTATTCAGCTCTTTTCTCCCTGTTTAAACTCCGGCTATAATGAGGTCAGGAGCTAAGTGGCCCTGACGGAACCCAAACTGGGCATCACTGAGCAGGTTATTGCTGAGCAGTTGTTGCTTGATAGCACGGTTGATAACCCCCTCAATCACTGATGATTGAGAGTATACTGATGGGCTGGTAGTTGGCCAGATTGGATATGTCTTGCTTCTTCTGTACAGGACATATCTGGATAGATGCCAGTGTTCTAACTGTCTTGGAAAAGCTTGACTAGGTGAGTCCTGGACACATCTTCATTACTCTTGCTGGGATGTTGTCAAGTTCCAAAGTCTTTGAACTGTCCAGTGCCAAAAATGTGTTGCTGGAAAAGCGCAGCAGGTCAGGCAGCATCCAAGGAGCAGGAGAATTGACGTTTCGGGCATGAGCCCTTCTTCAGGAATGTAGGTAGCGGCGCACGGCTGCAAGCGTGGAGCAGAGGATCCGGAAGGAGGTCTGTTGCTGGAGGCTTCGGATTTGTTGTAGGTACTGGTTGTCCTGGTTGGGTCCAAATTTTGTTGGTCTGAATGTAGTCCGGAGTCCGTGTGGGGTCAGTCGGTTCCGTAGGCAGGTGCTGAGGAAGGAGATGTGGCTGTGGTAGCAAGTCTGAGTTTGAGAACATGGCTGAAGAGTACCTGCAGTCCTCACTTTCTCCACTGTCCAGTGCTTTCAATCGTTTTTTGATATCATGTGGATGTGAATCAAATTGATAGAAAACTGGTATCTGTGGTGCTGGGGACCACTGGAGGAGGCCAAGATGGATCATCCATTCAGCATTTCTGGTTGAAGATTGCTGTGAATGCTCCAGCCCTAATGTGTTGGACTCTTCCATCATTGAAGGTGGGATATTTGTGGCATCTCCTCGAATGAGTTAATTGTCCAACAGCATTCATGACGGGATGTGGCAGGACTGCAGATCTTAGTTCTGATCCATTGGTTGTGTGATCCCTTAGCTCTATCTTTCACTTACTGCATATGCTGTTTAGTATGCAAGAAGTCCTATTTGGTCACATCATCAGGCTGACACCTATGTTTCGGTATGCCTGATACTTCTCCTTGCATGCCCTCCTGCAGGGTCCATTGAGCCAGGATGATCTTTCCAACATGATGGAAAGGTGAAGGTGGGACTTCATCTCCACAAAGATAGTGTGATGGTCACTGTTACTGACATTGTCATGGATAGAAGCATCTGCAACCAGCAGATTGATAAAGATGTAGTCAAATCTATATTTCCCGCTTGTTGGCTCCCTCAACACCTGCTGCAGACCCAGTCTAACAGCTATGTCCTTTAGGATCTACCTAGTTCACTTGGTGTGACATTGAAATCCCCACCCAGAGTACATTTTGCATTGTTGTCACCCTCAGTGCTCCCTCCAAGTGTTGTTTAACATGGATTCATAATTCAAGGGAGGACGGTATGTGGGAATCAGCAGGAGGTTTCCTTGTCCACGTTTAACCTGAAGCCATGAAACTTCTTGGGGTCTGGAGTCAATGTTAAGAGGACTCCCAGGGCAACTCCCATCCGAATGTATACCACTGTGCCACCATCTCCGCTGGGTCTGTCCTGTCAGTGGGTCAGGAGATATCCTGGAAGAGTGATGATGGTGTCTGGAACGTCGTCTGTAAGGTATGATTCTGTGAGTATGATTGTGTCAAGCTGTTACTTGACCAGTCTGTGAGACAGCTCTCCCAATTTTGGCACTGGTCTCCAATTGTTAGTAAGGAGGACTATGCAGGGTCGACAGGGCTGTTTCTGCTGTTGTCTTTTCCAGTGCATGGGTCAATGCCTGGTGTTCCACTTCTGCCAGCACAAATGTTAAGAACTCCTTGGAGAAGAAGAATTAGTTACCCAAAGCAGAGATAGTCTGCATCAACTGGTCATAGTCTATGGAAACAGACCACAGTTGTAAAATCATACAGCGTATGATGGGGGATAGTCTCCAAATAAACAATAGCAGAAAACGTTCATGTTTTTAGATAACAAAAGAAATTCACTGTATCAAAGTAACTCTGAGGCATATTAACGATGACTAAAAACTGATGGAGTCAGGGTTCAGCCACACAGACAGCAAACACCAGAACCTTCAAGAATAAAGTTTAAAGCCCCAGTTGTGAAGGGTATTATAGGCTGGGAATATGACAAGTAAAGTAATACTCACAACTCAGAACAGGCTCAGGAACATTGCAGATCCAAAATTAAAGCAAAAAGGATCAAATTAGGAGCCTAAGCAACCATAGTCTAAGTGATGAAGTAAATTAGGAGACCTTAGTTTAGCGACTAAAAAGGTGGGGGATCCTTCATTCTAACTGAAGGATGCATTTATTAAACTCTGAGGAGCAGGAATCAGCCAAGGATAAGAGTGAAAACGCAATATATATTTTTTAGAAGCAGCAAAGAGCATGAGTTTTTAATCAAAACGTATTCTATGAAAGCTGCAGGCAATGGGATACATTTAGTAAAACTGTTAATGAAAGGTGAATAATTTATTAGGATTGACTCGTAGGAATCTGAAGAAAACAGGGAATTCACCATGTTAACCACTAAAGGCATGAATTTACTATTTAGTTGTAAAAGGTGGAAGTTCTCCAGTTTAGCCATAAGAAGATGAGAATCCTCCACTTTAGCCACGGAATGTTATGACTGCAAAAGGAAAGTTGTTATATAGTCATAGAGATGTACAGCATGGAAACAGACCCTTTGGTCCAACCCATCCATGCTGACCAGATATCCCAATCCAATCTAGTCCCACCGACCAGCACCCAGCCCATATCCTTCCAAACCCTTCCTATTTCTATACCCATCCAAATGCCTCTTAAATGATGCAGTTGTACCAGCCTCCACACTTCCGCTGGTAGCTCATTCCATGCCTGTACCACCCTTTGTGTGAAAACCTTTAGGTCTCTTTTATATCTTTCCCCTCTCACACTAAACCTATGCCCTCTAGTTCTGGAATCCCCAATCCCAGGGAAAAGACTTTGCCTATTTACCCTATCCATGCCCCTCATAATTTTGTAAACCTCTATAAGGTAACCCCTCAGCCTCCGACGCTCCAGGGAAAACAGCTCCCAGCCTGTTCAGCCTCTCCCTATAGCTCAAATCCTCCAACTCTGGCAACATCCTTGTAAATCTTTTCTAAACCCTTTAAGCTTCACAACATCTTTCCGATAGGAAGGAGACCAGAATTGCATGCAATATTCCAACAGTGGCCTAACCCATGTCCTGTACAGCCGTAACATGACCTCCCAACTCCTGTACTCAATACTCTGACCAATAAAGGAAAGCATACCAAACGCCGCCTTCACTATCCTATCTACCTGCAACTCCACTTTCAAGGAGCTATGAACCTGCACCCCAAGATCTCTTTGTTCAGCAACACTCCCTAGAACCTTACCATTAAGAGTATAAGTCCTGCTAAGATTTGCTTTCCCAAAATGCAGCACCCCGCATTTATTGAAATTAAACTCCATCTGCCACTTCTCAGCCCATTGGCCTATCTGGTCAAGATCCTATCGTAATCTGAGGTAACCCTCTTCGCTGTCCACAACACCTCCAATTTTGGTGTCAACTGCAAACTTACTAACTGTACCTCTTATGCTCGCATCCAAATCATTTATGTAAATGACAAAAAATAGAGGACTCAGCA
>NC_057716.1:57787472-57794649 GCF_004010195.1 Chiloscyllium plagiosum
CTGATTTCCCTCTTAAGTATACTCCTACTGCCTTTATACTCTTCTAAGGATTCATTCGATCTACCCTGTCTATACCTTACATATGCTTCCTTCTTTTTCTTAACCAAACCCTCAATTTCTTTAGTCATCCTGCATTCCCTATACCTACCAGTCTTTCCTTTCATGGAACGCACTGTCCTGCTCAGGGCTACAAATTCCTTTTACATGGCTAATTGAGGAGCCACTGTTGTATTTTCTTTACCATGGAGGTAATGGGGCAATGTCACAAAAAGGGGAAATAATGGGGTGTTTTGATACTGTTGAGATACTCAGGCCCTTTCCATCATCTATCCTGTCAATTTCTGGGTGAGAAGGTACATGGGTGACCTTCACAACCTGCCACTAATTAATGACCACATAAGGGCCTTGACCCACTGTCAGCCACTTTTCCAGCAGGAGAGAAAAATGGATGCTTTCCAGATAGGGAAACCAAGGCAGTCTGCCTGCCATATTGGGGGTGGCCTTCATTTGTCATTATCTGGGAGCATGGATGGGCAAGAGGTAAGAAGAAGGAGGTGACTACTAAAAACCAGAGGCCTATCCTTGCCATCAAACCTCCACTGCTTATGACTCCCTCCACAGGAACCATCCCAAAAAGTCTCACCATTTCTGTAGTGCATGTCCTTTGAGAAATCTTCAAATAGAGTAGATAGAGAAAAACCAGTAGATATGTTGTATTAACATTTACAGAAGACATTGGACAAGGTACCTCACAAAAGGTAAAGTCATGAGATAAAAACTCACAGTGTTGGAGGTAGTATATTGGCATGGATACAGAATTGGCAAATGGGCAGGAAACAGCGAGTGGAGATAAAGAATTCCTTTTCAGTTTGGCAACCTGTGACCAGTGGGTTCCACAGGAATCAGTGCTGAGATCACAACTGTTCACAATATCTATTAATGACTTGGAGGATGGAAAAGAATGTATTGTAGGCAAATTTGCAGACACAACAAAATTAGGTGGAAAGGCAAGAAGGATGTAAACAGTTTAGAAAGATATCAATGGATTAAGTAAATGGGCAAAAGTTGATAAGTAGAGCGTGATGTGAGAAAATGTTATTTTGTTCATTATGAAAGAGAAAACAAAAAAGCAGAATATCACTTAAATGGAGAAATGTTGCAGAACAGAACTTGCAGATACTTGTACATGAACACAAAGCTAGCATGCAGGTATGGCATATGGGTAATGGAAAGTTGGTCCTTATTTCAAGAGGGTTGAAGTATTAGAGTAAAGAAGTCTTACTGTAACTATACAAGGTGGGGGTGGGGGGTGGTTGGGAGGCCATATCTAGAGAATTGTGAGCTATTTTGGTCCCCTTATTTAAGGAAAAATATCATTTCATTGGAAGCAGTTCAGAGAAGGTTTATAAAGGATTGCCCTTGTATGGAGGGATTGTCCTATGAGCAAAGGCCAAACATGTTGCAACTCACTGGAATTTAGAAGAAAGAGAGGTGATTTCATTGAAACACGTAGAATTCTTTAGGGGCTTGATAGAGTAAATGCTGAGAAGACATGTGCTCTCATGGGACATTCTCAGACCAGACAGCATAATCTCACAATAATGCAGCATCAAATTAATGCCAATGGAAGGAATTTCTTCTCTCAGATGTTTGAGTAAGACTGAGATATTTAAGGCTGAGATAGAAAGATTCTTGATCACTTGGGGAATCAAGAGTTGTGGAGAAAATGCAGGAAAGTGGATATGAGGAATGTCAGAACATTGAATGACGGGGCAGCCTTAAGGGGCCAAACAGCCTATTTCTGCTCCTAATTCTAATGGCCTAATGGAGGAAACCCAGATCCCTCTGCACTGAAGCATTTTGAAAATGTGAGGTTCTACACTTTGACAAGAGGAATGTAGGAACTGAACATTATTTAAATGGAGAAAGAATGTGGAAAGCTGCAGGGCAGAGGACTTTGGGGTTCCTTATCCATAAATCACTAAAAAGCTGGCATCCAAGTTCAATGTGGAATAGGGAAGGTAAATAGACTATGGGCATTTATTTCAAAGGAATGTATAAGGCACAATTCAGTTTATGACTGGAATAATATGAATAGTCTTGGTCCCTTTATCAAAGGAAAGATAGGCTGAGATCCAGAGAAGGTTCACTGTGCTGATCCTGGGCACTGATGGGTTTTCTTAAGTGAGAGGTTGAGTACATTGGGCCTGTACTCATTGGTATTAAGAATGAGAAGCAACCTTATTGTCATAAACAAGATTCTTAGAAGACTTGGCAGGATAGATATGGTAAGGTTGCTTCCCCACATGGGAGAGTCTAGGACTAGAGGGCTTAATCTCAGCATAAGTGATCAAACAATAAAACAGAAATGAGGAGGAATTTCTTCACTCAGAAGGTAATGAATTTGCACAATGCTTTACCATAGTGGAATGTTGAGATTGGTGTAAGTATATCAAAGACTGAAACAGGCAGATTTTTAATCTGTAAGAGAATCAAGAGTTATGAGGAAAAGGCAGGAAATGGAGTTGAGGATTATCAGATCATGTATGATCTCATTGAATAACCAAGCAGACTCAATGGACTGCTCCCATGTCTTATGGCCTTTCCTTGCATATCTGAATAACTACTCAAGTAAGTATCTTGAGTAGAAAGCAGAAATGTACTTTACAGAGCAAATTCACCGATAGTCCTGTCACTGTTTGATAATTGATGCATGGTATGGAATTAAATTTTATTTTAATTGATTTTTACTAGCTCAGGAGGTATATGAACCAATGTTCATCTAAGCTGCTCTTCCACAGAGCAACTTGTAAGTCCCAATAGAGGCTACGTACAGTGCCCTTTGTGTTGTCACACGTGCGTGGACATGTTAAATAAAAGAAACAAAGGTCCTTATACTCTTATGACCATGTTTGAACTAAGGCTGTAATGAAATCATGAGTGGCCTTGGCCAAATTCAAACTGAGCAGGCTATTGCTAAGCAGGTGCTGCTTGATAGCCCCTGCTATCAACTTCCTCACTTTATTGATGATTAAGAATAGACTGATGGAGCAGCAATTGGTGTAATTGAATTTGTCCTGCATTTTTATGTATAGGACATACCCGAGTCATTTTCCACATTGCCAGATAGCTGTTGGTATTCTACCTGTACTGGAACAGCTTGACGAAGGGCATGGCAAATTCTAAAGCATATACCTTCAGTACTATTGCCAGAATGTTTTCAAGATCCATAGCCTTTGCAGTATCCAAAGTCTTAGCCACTTCTTTATCTCACATGTAGTGAATTGAATTGGATGGTAGATATAAGGGAACACCATCACCTATAAATTCTCCTCCAAGCAACTTACCAGCCTGATTTGGAAAGATATTGCCATTTCTTCACTGAATGAAAATGCTGCAACTCCCTCCTTAACAGCATTATGGGTCTAGCTATACCAAATGGACTGCAGTAGTTCAAACAAGCAGCTCAGCACCACCTTCTCAAAAGGACTTAGGGATGAGTAATAAATGCTAGCACAGCCAGCAATGCCCAAATTCCATAGATTTTTTAAAAATTGCCTGTTCTTCAAATAATGTTACAAGATCACCAGATGAACAAAACAAAGATTAATGCATTATCCAAACACTGGTACCTCCAAACACACAGCAGCACCTTCTTTATTGCGCTGAAGTGTCAGCTAGGTTTATGTACTCAAGTTCGTGATTGGATGGCAATGTAAGACCTGCTAACTTTACAGGATAGCTGGTTTCTAGAATGTAATATGCTTATATAAGATCAATGTCAGTTTATATTTATGTCTTTAAAAACTGAGGATTGCAAGGAGAAAGAACTGTTTGTTTCAGAAAAGAAACACATGGCTGCACAATTTTACGGTGAGAAATTTGATATCTATTATGATCTCTGTTTAGTGGTTGTAGGTTCCTGAAATGTGCAGATAGAGTCATAGAGTCATAGAGATGTACAGCATGGTCCAACCTGTCCATGCCGAACAGATATCCCAACCCAATCTAGTCCCACCTACCAGCACCCGGCCCATAACCCTCCAAACCCTTCCTATTCATATACCCATCCTAATGCCTCTTAAATGTTGCAATTGTACCAGCCTCCACCACATCCTCTGGCAGCTCATTCCATATACATACCACCCTCTGCATGAAAATGTTGCCCCTTAGGTCTCTTTTATACCTTTCCCCTCTTAGCCTAAACCTATGCCCTCTAGTTCTGGAGTTCCCGACCCCAGGGAAAAGACTTTGTCTATTTATCGTATCCATGCCCCTCATAATTTTGTAAACCTCTATAAGGTCACCCCTCAGCCTCCGACGCTCCAGGGAAAACAGCCCCAGCCTGTTCAGCCTCTGCCTATAGCTCAAATCCTCCAACCCTTGCAACAACATTGTAAGTCTTTTCTGAACCACTTCAAGTTTCACAACATCTTTCCGATAGGAAGGAGACCAGAATTGCACGCAATATTCCAATAGTGGCCTAAACAATGTTCTGTACAGCCGCAACATGATCTCCCAACTCCTGTACTCAATACTCTGACTGATAAAGGAAAGCATACCAAACGCCTTCTTCACTATCCTATCTATCTGCGACTCCAATTTCAAGGAGTTATGAACCTGCGACTCCAAGATCTCTTTGTTCAGCAACACTCCCTAGGACCTGACCATTAAGTGTATAAGTCCTGCTAAGATTTGCTTTCCCAAAATGCAGCAGCTCGCATTTATCTGAATTAAACTCCATCTGCCACTTCTTAGCCCATTGGCCTATCTGGTCCAGATCATTTTGTAATCTGAGGTAATTCTCTTCGCTGTCCATGACACCTCCAATTTTGGTGTCATCTGCAAACTTACTAACTGTACATCTTATGCTCACGTCCAAATCATTTATGTAAATGACAAAAAGTAGAGGCCCAGCACTGATCCTAGTGGCACTCCACTGGTCACAGGCCTCCAGTCTGAAAAACAATCCTCCACCACCACCCTCTGTCTTCTACCTTTGAGCCAGTTCTGTATCCAAATGGCTAGTTTTCCTTGTATTCCATGAGATCTAACCTTGCTAATCAGTCTCCCATGGGGAACCTTGTTGAATGCCTTACTGAAGTCCATATAGATCTTATCTACTGCTCTGCCTTCATCAATCCTCTTTGTTACTTCTTCAAAAACTCAATCAAGTTTGTGAGACATGATTTCCCACGCACAAAGACATTTTGACTATCCCTAATCAGTCCTTGCCTTTCCAAATACATGTACATCCTGTCCCTCAGGATTCCCTCCAACAACTTGCCCACCACTGAGGTCAGGATCACCGGTCCATAGTTCCCTGGCTTGTCTTTACCACCCTTCTTAAACAGTGGCACCATGTTTGCCAACCTCCAACCTCACCTGTGACTATCGATGATACAAATATCTCAGCAAGAGGCCCAGCAATCGCTTCTCTAGCTTCCCACAGAGTTCTCGGGTACACCTGATCAGGTCCTGGGGATTTATTCACCTTTAACCGTTTCAAGACACCCAGCACTTCCTCCTCTGTAATCTGGACATTTTGCAAGAAATCAACATCTATTTCCCTTCAGTCTATATCTTCCATATCCTTTTCCACAGTAAATACTGATGCAAAATATTCATTTAGTGTCTTACTTTCTCTGGATTCTTGTTATCTCATTTCTGAAGGCTTCCCATTTTCCGTTCGTCCCTTTACCTGTGAACATCCGCCTCCAATCAGCTTTCGAAAATTCTTGCCTAATACCGGCAAAATTGGCCTTTCTCCAATTTAGAACTTCAACTTTTAGATCTGGTCTATCCTTTTCCATCACGTTTTTAAGACGAATAGAATTATGGTTGCTGGCCCTAAAGTGTTCCTCCCATGACACCTCAGTCACCTGTCCTGCCTTATTTCCCAAGAGTAGGTCAGATTTTGCACCTTCTCTAGTAGGTACATCCACATACTGAATCAGAAAATTGTCTTGTACGCCCTTAAGAAATTTCTCTCCATCTAAACCTTTAACACTATGGCAGTCCCAGTCTATGTTTGGAAAGTTAAAATCCCCTACCATTATTCTTACAGATAGCTGAGATCTCCTTACAAGTTTGTTTCTCAATTTCCCTCTGACTATTAGGGTGTCTATAATGCAATCCCAATAAGGTTATCGTCCCTTTCTTATTTCTCAGTTCGACCCAAATAACTTCACTGGATGTATTCCAGGGAATATCCTCCCTCAGCACAGCTGTAATGCTATCCCTTATCAAAACACCACTCCCCCTCCTCTCTTGCCTCCCTTTCTATCCTTTCTGTAGCATTTGTATCCTGGAACATTAAGCAGCCAGTCCTGCCCATCCCTGAGCCATGTTTCTGTAATTGCTATGATATCCCAGTCCCATGTTCCTAACCATGCCCTGAGTTCAGCTGCCTTCCCTGTTAGGCCCCTTGCATTGAAATAAATGTAGTTTAATTTATTAGTCCTACCTTGTCCCTACCTGCCCTGACTGTTTGACTCACTTCTATTCTCAACTATACCAGTCTCAGCTTGATCTCTTTCCTCACTATCTCCCTAGGTCCCACCCCCCACCTTACTACTGGGTCCAACCAACCCCCCACCCCCACTTTAAATACTCCCAAGCAGCTCTAGCTAATGTCCCTTTCGGTATATTAGTCCCCTTCCAAATTAGGTGCAATCCGTCCTTCTTGTACAGGTCACTTCTACCCCAAAAGAGCTTCCAATTAACCAAAAATGTGAATCCTTCTCCCTTACACCAGCTCCTCAACCATGAATTTATCTGTTCTATTCGCCTACTCCTGCCCTCACTAGCTCGTAGCACTGGGAGTAATCCAGATATTACTACTCTTGAGGACCTCCTTTTTAAATTCCTGCCTAACTCTCTGTAATCTCCCTTCAGAGTCTCAACCTGTTCCCTTTCTATGTTGTTGGTTCCAATGTGGACAATTACCTCCTGCTGGCCCCTCTCCCCGGTGAGAACATTCTGCACCCTCTCTGAGACATCCTTGATCCTGTCACCAGGGAAGCAACACACCATTCTGCTTTTTCACTGCTGGCCACAGAAACGTCTCGAACTAGTGAGTCTCCTCACACAATCGATCTCTTAGAACCTGACATACCCCTCGTTGCATTAGAGCCAGTCTCAATACCAGAAACGTGGCTGTTCGTGCTACGTTCCC
>NC_057716.1:57794705-57798128 GCF_004010195.1 Chiloscyllium plagiosum
TACAGGTCACTTCTACTCCAAAAGAGATTCCAATGATCCAAAAATGTGAATCCTTCCCCCATACACCAGCTCCTCAGCCATGCATTCATCTGCTCTATCCTCCTATTCCTGCCCTCACTAGCTCGTAGCACTGGGAGTAATCCAGATATTACTACCCTTGAGGACCTCCTTTTTAAATTTCTGCTTAATCTCCATTCAGAATCTCAACCTTGTCCCTTCCTATATTGTTGGTTCCAATGTGGACAATGACCTCTTGCTGACAATTGTCCCCCATGAGAACATTCTGCACCCTCTCTGAGACATCCTTGATCCTGGCACCAGGGAAACAACGGAAACAACACACCATTCTGCTTTTTCTCTGCTGGCCACAGAAACGTCTGTCTGTACTTCGGACTTCAGAATCCCCTAACACAATTGATCTCTTGGAAACCGACGTACCCCTCATTGCATTAGAGCCAGTCTCAATACCAGAAACTTGGCTGTTCGTGCTACGTTCCCCTAAGAATCCATCACCCCCTACATTTTCCAAAACAGCATACTTGTTTGAAATGGATATATTCACAAAAGACTCCTGCCCTAAGTGCCGACCTCTCTTACCCTTCCTGGAGTTAACCCATCTATGTGACTGTATCTGAGACTTTTCCCCCTTCCTATAACTGCCATCCATCACATACTGTTGCAATTGCAAATACCTCATTGCTTCTATCTGTCTCTCCAACCGATCCACTCGATCTGATAAGATTCGCATCCAACGGCATTTATGACAGGTATAATCCACAGTAACCCTTAAACTCTCTTTAAACTGCCACATCTGACAAGACGTACATATCACTGCAAAGGCCATTTTTGCTCCTTCACAATCTACAGACCCAGAAAATAACACCGTCTTATTCCTCTACACAATATGCATCAGGTTAAATTAATAGCTATAGCTTATATTTTAATTTTACTCAAGAGACTTATCTCCAAAAACATACAATCAAGAAAGAACCCACTGTACTCACTAATACAGCCTTTCTCTTGGACAGGCTTAAAACAACAATTAACTTATCTGATTCTGTGTTGTGAACTTCGCCCAAACGGGTTCTTCCAAGATTGGTTGTGAAATTCACTGTTTGTTAATTTCCCCATGTGCTTCCTTTGTCTGTTCTTCTCCCTTTTAAAACTGCTGTTGTTTTGACATTTTTTTCCAAAGTTCCAAAACAATGCAACAGCATATAAAACAGTAATTGCTGCTCCTGGAATTCGAGGAAATCACCTCCAGCACCTAAATGATCAAGAGCAGGGAACTGTTCAAAAGTGAAGCTGATTGATTCTCAGTTAACTGAGCAGGTTGGAACTGGCAACAAGTTAGAGTCACACACAGAGAAAAACACAGAACCTTGTGCTGTTTATTTCACCAGCAAAAGCTGTCCATTCTGCCCAGTAAAAAAAAGTTATCTTTCCTGCAGCAGATGCTGTGAGCCATTACTTTTGAATTGATGAATCAGAGATATTTTCCAAGTGAGTCAGTTGCTCTGTACTTTTGACAAACTAGTGAAAGCTTCTAAAGAAAGATAACTGAACACCAAAGGACCTGGCTAGCCAAAATAGGATCACCGCTGTGTGGGAACAAAGAAGCAAAGACCACTGGACTGAATATCCAGTTTTTCGCTACCTCTGCCAATAATCTATTTTCCTTATTGATTTGTTTGTGTTTGTGTAAAGGCTGAGTTTATAAAGGGAATCATTTTAGCTAGGAGTATCATACGCTAATGATTTCATCTGTTACTTATAACTATAGTCTAATTATTTACAATACATTTTTTTTGGTACAGAAACTTGGTCCTTGTTTTCTATCAAGGTTAGGGAAGTTGAAGTACTGTGCACACCTCCAAAAAAACTTTAATATTTGTTATGATTCTGGGAACAGTGGGGCTCCATTATGGCATGCTACTACCCCAGTGAGTCGTAACATTTAGAATAAGGAAGGAAGCATATTAAAATCAGAGAAGTCAAATTGCTTATTCTTGCTTCTAATTCATATGTTCATTTGCTTTATTTCTTGTTTTCTCCTACATGTAACCAATGCATCCTGTATAATTCAAGCTTGAGAAATTGAATTTAACCTGTGCAGGAGAGATGATTCAGTTCGTGTGTAAGTAGACTGTTTGTCCAACTTAGTTGTGGACTACACAATTTAGACTGTCTGGATATAAATTTTGTTAGATTGCCACATGTACTCTGCTCTCATCAGCATCTTTTATTTTAACAAATTTAGTGGAATTAATGCAGAAAAGGTTAGTTGGGGAAATGATTCCTTAAGTGCAGATTGAGAACTTGTGTTCCTGTTGTACAACATATTAATCTGTTGAGGTCATCCAGTAATACTGATACAAGGTTTCTCCGTAAGTGAGGATTTGTGTGTTCTCTTCCATTCGCACCTAGACTGAACAACTGCATTTACTACGCAAATGCAGTTGTTCAGTCTAGGTGCGAATGGAAGAGAACCTTTGTATCAGCATTACTGGATGACCTCAATAGATTAATATGTAGAATAACAGGAACATAAGTTCTTAATCTGCACTTAAGGAATCGTATCCCCAACTAACCTTTTCTGCATTAAATCCACTAAATTTGTAAAATAAAATGCTGATGAGACCAGAGTACATGTGGCAATCTAATAAAATTTAAATCCAGACAGTCTAAATTGTGTAGTCCACAACTAAATTGGACAAACAATCTACTTACACAGGGAGTTTTAAAAGTTTTGATGGAAAAGGATAGACCAGATCTAAAAGCTGAACCTCAAAATTGGAGAAAGGCCAATTTTGACAGTATTAGGCAAGAACTTTCAAAAGCTGATTGGGGGCAGATGTTTGCAGGCAAAGGGACGGCTGGAAAATGGGAAGCTTTCAGAAATGAGATGACGAGAATCCAGAGACAGTATATTCCTGTTAGGGTGAAAGGAAAGGCTGGTAGGTACAGAGGAACCTTGATTATCCGAATACCACTTATCCGAAAATCAGATTATCCGGAGATCTCAAGATCCCAATAGAAACATTACATCAAAGACATGTTTCCAACAGTGATCGTGTCTTTTGTTTATAGTGAGTTAATAGGCACTATCTCCAAAAGACTGACCTCCCGCACTTTCTCTCTCCCCGCACTTTCCCTGGAGTTCTACAGACGGATGTACCCAAAATCCCCCTTCCCCAGATAATCTCTCCAACATTGTCCTGTACAGGGCAAATGTGGAACCTGTCAAAAAGCTGCAGTAAGAATGTGTATGTGTGTGTGTGCGCGCACGCGTGCACTATTCTGAGACTTACTCCACAAAGGCAGCAGCAGCAGCAGTGTTATTGTTAGTGTCCGGTCTGGCTGCCCAGGAGACGGGGCGGGGCAATGTTGGACGGGGATGGGGGCGCGGGCAGGGGCAATGCT
>NC_057716.1:57798192-57806879 GCF_004010195.1 Chiloscyllium plagiosum
GTTGGATGGAGTAGGGTGGGCAGGGTTGGATGGGGCGGGGCCTCACACGATGTGATGCTGCCTCACCTCCTGAATGGGGAGCAGACTTTAAAAACTCTGAGCCCCAGAGGAAAGGCATTTAATCGATTAACCAAATAATCGATTATCTGAATGAAATAGTGGCCGTCCATCATGTTCAGATAATCGAGGATCCCCTAGAAAAAGGAAGCATATGTCAGGTATAGACAGGATAGATCGAGTGAATCCTTAGAAAAGTATAAAGGCAGTAGGAGGATACTTAAGAGGGGAATGAGGAGGACAAAAAGCGGACATGAGATAGCTTTGGCAAATAGAGTTAATGAGAATCCAAAGGGTTTTTACAAACATATTACGACAAAAGGGTAACTAGGGAGAGAATAGGGTCCCTCAAAGATCAGCAAGGTGGCCTTTGTGTGGAGCCGCAGGAAATGGGGGAGATACTAAACAAGCATTTTGCATCAGTTTTTACTGTGGAAAAGGACATGAACGATATAGAATGTAGGGAAATAGATGGTGACACCTTGAAAAATGGCCGTATTACAGAGGAGGATGTGCTGGATGTCTTGAAATGCATAAAAGTGGATAAATCCCCAGGACCTGATCAGGTGCACCCCAGATCTATGTGGGAAGCTAGGGAAGTGATTGCATGGCCTCTTGCTGAGATATTTGTATCATTGATAGTCACAGGTCAGGTGCCGGAAGACAGGAGGTTGGCTAACGTGGTGCCACTGTTTAAGAAAGGTGGTAAGGACAAGCAGGGAATCATACACCAGTGAGCCTGACGTCGGTGGTGGGCAAGTTGTTGGAGGGAATCCTGAGGGAGAGGATAGAACATAGAACAGTATAGCACAGAACAGGCCCTTCAGCCCACAATGTTGTGCCGACCATTGATCCTCATGTATGCACCCTCAAATTTCTGTGACTATGTGCACGTCCAGCAGTCTCTCAAACGTCCCCAATGATCTTGCCTCCACAACTGCTGCTGGCAATGCATTCCATGCTCTCACAACTCTCTGTGTAAAGAACCCGCCTCTGACATCTCCTCTATACTTTCCTCCAACCAGCTTAAAACTATGACCTCTCGTGTTAGCCATTTCTGCCCTGGGAAATAGTTTCTGGCTATCGACTCTATCTATGCCTCTCATTATCCTGTATACTTCAATTAGGTCCCCTCTCCTCCTCCTTTTCTCCAATGAAAAACGTCCGAGCTCAGTCAACCTCTCTTCATAAGATAAGCCCTCCAGTCCAGGCAGCATTCTGGTAAACCTTCTCTGAACCCTCTCCAAAGCATCCACATCTTTCCTATAATAGGGGAACCAGAACTGGACGCAGTATTCCAAGTGCGGTCTAACCAAAGTTTTGTAGAGCTGCAACAAGATCTCACGGCTCTTAAACTCAATCCTCCTGTTAATGAAAGCCAAAACACCATATGCTTTCTTAACAACCCTGTCCACTTGGGTGGCAATTTTAAGGGATCTATGTACCTGCACACCAAGATCCCTCTGTTCCTCCACACTGCCAAGAATCCTATCCTTAATCCTGTACTCAGCTTTCAAATTCAACTTTCCAAAATGCATCACCTCGCATTTATCCACGTTGAACTCCATCTGCCACCTCTCAGCCCATCTCTGCACCCTTTCAATGTCCCGCTGCAGCCTACAACAGCCCTCTATACTGTCAACAACACCTCCAACCTTTGTGTCATCTGCAAACTTGCTGACCCATCCTTCAAGCCCCTCATCCAAGTCATTAATAAAAATTACAAACAACAGAGGCCCAAGGACAGAGCCCTGTGGAACACCACAGGGAGTTTGCACATTCTCCCCATGTCTGCGTGGGTTTCCTCCGGGTGCTCCGGTTTCCTCCCACAGTTGAAAAATGTGCGGGTTAGGTGAATTGGCCACGCTAAATTGGCCGTAGTGTTAGGTGCAGGGGTAAATGTAGGGGAATGGATCTGGATGGGTGCGCTTTGGTGGGTCAGTGTGGACTTGTTGGGCCGAAGGGCCTGTTTCCACACTGTAAGTAATCTAATCTAATCTAACCACAACATGGCTTTGTGCGTGGGAAATCATGTCTCACAAACTTGATTGAGTTTTTTGAAGAAGTAACAAAGAGGATTGATGAGGGTAGAGCGGTAGACGTGATCTATATGGACTTCAGTAAGGCACTCGACAAGGTTCCCCATGGGAGACTGGTTAGCAAGGTTAGATCAACTAGGAGAAAGTGAGGACTGCAGATGCTGGAGATCAGAGCTGAAAATGTGTTGCTGGAAAAGCACAGCAGATCAGGCAGCATCCAAGGAGCAGGAAAATCGACGTTTCGGGCAAGAGCCTTTCGGGCATGAGCCATTCCTGAAAAGGGCTCATGCCCGACACGTCGATTCACCTGCTCCTTGGATGCTGCCTGACCTGCTGTGTTTTTCCAGCAACACATTTTTAGCAAGATTAGATCTCATGGAATACAGGGAGAACTAGCCATTTGGATACAGAACTGGCTCAAAGATAGAAGACAGAGGGTCGTGGCGGACGGTTGTTTTTCAGACTGGAGGCCTGTGACCAGTGGAGTGCCACAAGGGTCGGTGCTGGGTCCCTTACTTTTCATCATAAGAGCATAAGAGGTATAGTTGTTAAGTTTGCAGATGACACTAAAATTGGAGGTATAGTGTACAGCGAAGAAGGCTACCTCAGATTACAACGGGATCTTGACCAGATGGGCCAATGAGCTAAGAAGTGGCAGATGGAGTTTAATTTAGATAATTGCAAGGTGCTGCATTTTGGTAAAGTAAATCTCAGCAGGACTTATACACTTAATGGTAAGGTCTTGGGAGTGTTGCTGAGCAAAGAGACCTTGGAGTGCAGGTTCATAGCTCCTTGAAAGTGGAGTCACAGGTGGATAGAATAGTGAAGGTGGTGTTTGATAGTGCTTTCCTTTATTGGTCAGAGTATTGAGTACATGAGTTGGGAGGTCATGTTGTGGCTGTACAGGACATTGGTTAGGCCACTGTTGGAATATTGCGTGCAATTCTGGTCTCCTTCCTATCGGAAAGATGTTGTGAACCTTAAGGGGTCAGAAAAGAATTACAAGGATGTTGCCAGGGTTGGAGGTTTGAGATATAGGGAGAGGCTGAATGGGCTAGGGCTGTTTTCCCTGGAGCATCGGAGGCTGAGGGGTGACCTTATTGAGGTTTATAAAATCATGAGGGGTATGGAAAGGATAAATAGACAAAGTATTTTCCCTGGGGTCGGGGAGTCCAGAACTAGAGGGCATAGGTTTAGGATGAGAGGGGAAAGATATAAAAAAGACCTAAGGGGCAACGTTTTCATGCAGAGAATGGTATGTATATGGAATGAGCTGCCAGAGGAAGTGGTGGAGGCTGGTACAATTGCAACATTTAAGAGGCATCTGGATGGGTATAGGAATAGGAAGGGTTTGGAGGGATATGGGCCGGGTGCTGGCAGGTGGGACTAGATTGGATTGGGATATCTGTTTGGCAGGGACTGGTTGGACCGAAGGGTCTGTTTCCGTGCTGTACATCTCTATGACTCTAACAGTCTATAACTGAAACATTCATATTGCCCAGGTAAATTTTATTTCTCAAACTTGAAATATACATCAAGTATTGGTTACATGTAGAAGAAAACAATTAAGCAAATGAACATATGAAATCGGCAATTTGTTCTCTCATGCCTTCTCCACCTGTGGACCATGGATGAGTGCATGTGACCTTCACTCCACTTTCCTGTCTGTCCCCCATAACACTTCGCACCCTCAGAAATTACAAATCTGTTTAAATCAGCCCTCAGTGTATTCAATAACATAGCCTTCATTGTTCACTCGGAAGGAAACTTCAAACACTATCAAACCTGAGAAGAAATTTCTCGTTATTGCCCTCATAAACGGGAGACCCTTTATTTTCAAATGGCCTTCTCTATCACAACGGGAAAGCCTTCTCTGAAAATACCCAATCAAGCCTCCTAAGATATTATATGTGTTTCAATAAGATCAGCGTTCACTCTTTTAACGTGCAATGAGAGTGTGTCAAACTCACGCAATCTTACTTCAGAAGGCAACCCCATCATCCCAGGAATCAGCATTGTGTACTTCTTTGGACTCTCTCCAATGCAAGTAAATCTCTCTTTAAGGGAAAGTGATGAACACTCTGCATATTTCTGCAAATGTGGTCTCACGAAAAGTAGCTAAGATATTCCTACTTTAAGACTCCATGCCTTATGCAATCAAGGCCAACATACCAGTTTGTCTTCATTTTCCTTCAATACTCCAAAACCTCTGTGCCTAAAGTGCCAAAGTAAAGTCATGCTGGATTTGAAATTTTAAGTCTGTTTCTCTCACCACAGAGGCTGCCAGACCTACTGAGATTCTCCAGCATTTATGTCATTACTTCAGCATTCCATTTGCTTCCACATTCACCTGCTGTAACTGAAAGTAATTTTTGTGATTTTTTTTAACAAGGACACCCACACCTCTCTGTGCTGCAGCTTTCCACAGTCTATCCACAATTGAAATAATATTCCACTTTTAGAACCACTGGATGTCTATGACACAAAAAAAGGTATTCAACCCATTGTGTCTGCACTGGTTTAATAAACTGGTCATCGAGTCTAATCCCCCTTTCTAGCTCCTAGTCTGTAGTCTACTGGGTTTCAATGCCTCAGGTGCAGGTCCAGGTTCTTTTTAAAGGAGTTGAGGGTTTCCACCTCAACAACCAAACTGGACAGCAAATTCCAGGCAATCACCCACTGGATGAAAAAGTATTTCATCATGTCCCCATTAATCCTTCTCTCAAATCACCTGTAATCTGTATCCCCTGGTCATTGACCACTTTACTAGGAGAAAACAAGTCTTCCCTGTACATTCTATGCAAACCCTTCACTAGTTTTAAGTCACCCCTTACCCTGAATTGTTGGAAGAAGGTAATTTTTTTATACAGAGGATGGTTAGCGTGAGGAATGAACTTCCTGAGGAAGTGATGGATGCAGATACAATGACAACATTTAAATGACATTTGGACAGATACATGAATAGGAAAGGTTTGGAGGGATATTGGCCAGGAGCAGGCAGGCGGGACTAGTTTAGTATGGGATTATGCTCAGCATGGACTGGTTGGACCGAAGGATCTGTTTAATGCTCTATGACTTGAAGAGCAATTTTAGCCTATACAATGTTCCTCAATTTTCAAGCCCTGAAAACATTCATGTAAGTCTCCTCTATACTCTCCACAGAGTAATTACGTCCTTCCTGTAACTTGGTAACCAAGAAAAATACTGCATATTCAGTACCACATCCAATAAAGGAAATAGGACTTCTTTACTACCTTATCTACTTGTCCTGCTAGTTTCAGAGTTCTATGGACTCGCACTCCAATGTCTCTCATTTCCTCAACTGTTCTCAGAATTCTTCCCTTTTCTGTATATTTTCTTCTCTTTTTTTCCTGTCTGTCCCAATGTAAACTGTACACTTCTCCGGATTGAATTCCAGTTCCCATTTATCCACCTATTCAACCAAATCATTAATATC
Source organism: Chiloscyllium plagiosum (assembly GCF_004010195.1). Taxonomy (NCBI): domain Eukaryota; kingdom Metazoa; phylum Chordata; class Chondrichthyes; order Orectolobiformes; family Hemiscylliidae; genus Chiloscyllium; species Chiloscyllium plagiosum. The sequence continues at coordinate 57,803,746 of NC_057716.1, forward strand.
TTACTGCAATTGAAAGCCATATTCTTTTCTATCAACCGCATTCCATTCTCAAAAACATTCACCAACTATTACCGTTTTCTTTCCCCCACCACTCAGCCAATTCTGGGTCCAACTTGTCACGTTCACCTGTAACCCATTGGCTTTATGTATATAACAGGTCTGCCATGTGAAAGCTTGTAAAATGGTTTACTGAAATTGACATAGGCGACTTCCACTGTGGTCCCACTGCACACACTCCCCATTACTGACAACTGATTTTTGAGAGATTCAAAACATTTTCTTAACAATAGTCATTAGCACCCCAGCCAGGTCAGACTGACTGATTAGATTCCCTACAGGATGGAAACAGGCCCTTCAGCTCAACAGGTCCACACCAACCCTCTGAACCCACGTTTCATTCTGTCAAACATGGTAGATGCTGGATCAGAACAAAAGTTCGTTTCAAAAGTATGATTGCCTTCACTGCTTTAACTTTAAAGGATTTGAAAATGCACGCGGTTTGACAAATATATGTATGTCCAAAAATAAAACTTCAGCTCCAGGGAAAAAACAAGTTAAGCAAGGTGCATATTTGCAGTAACTTCCCTTTGACAATAATTACTGTTGCGTTTGAATTCAAGCAATTCAAGAGGAAGAAATTCAACTCTAGCGCTAGGACCACCACTCCGGTTCAAGGCTGAGGGGTTCCACTGACAGCTTCCGCAACTTTAAGTGAGACGAGTCAAAACATCACAGCACAATTTACATTAGAAAAGCATGTCACTTCAACACTGACATTTAGATCAAGTGATTTGTTATGATAAACTGGGAAAAAGAAGTGTATGGAATCACAACATCTTACCTGTAGATGAGTGAATATGTCGCGTAATATAGCTGAGAAATAAAGCCCAAGGCACATAACCCAGCCTGACCATTGTTGGACATTAAGGAGACCGTGCTACTTGAAGCATATTTTCTATTGTGGGGCGCTGCTCACTTGGCGCACAAAAACGCGCGAATGCTCTACTTCCCAAGTTTTATGCTTCACTCAATGTCGAATGGTTGGGCAGAGAATTCATCTGTGCTTTCAGTCAGGTAAACAAGCTCTCAGATAGACTGACGATGGTATTGAGAGGGGCGGGATCGGCTAAATCAGTGGAAATTAAGACGGTCAGCGGTAGCGTTTAGGTTGTAGTATTTGTGTTTGCAGAGGGAGGTACTGGCTGGTTTTTCCATGCAGACCTTCCTTTTAAAAAAAAGATAGGTCTATAACGTAATGGGTTTGAAAAGTTATCGTGCCTGAAAAAGTGACAGGATCTCCATGCAGTATTTGAATGTCCAATTGAATGGAAAATTGACTAAACATAAACCAGTAGGACAAGCTTCAATATGAAATCAGTAAATCGGAGAATACCATGGTTACATCCCCATAGTCACCATGCTGAGCTGGAAAACAGCAAAAGATGGCTTAATAAATGATGCAAAGTAAATTTGAGAACTTACTTTAAGCCACAACCTTGATTTTGCATGTAATTGCAAACATGCCCAGAAGATAGAAAATTGTGAAAAGATATGTTTGCATAAGATCAAACATTTCAAAAACATATCAATTTTGGGTAACGTTACAAATCCCTGTAAGACAATTACCTCACATGGCCTGAACTTTCTTTGCAGCCCAGCGCTGGGGCTTCAGTTACTGATTCTGGATCAGTGGTGCTGGAAGAGCACAGCAATTCAGGCAGCATCCGACGAGCAGCAAAATCGACGTTTCGGGCAAAAGCCCTTCATCAGGAATAAAGGCAGAGAGCCTGAAGCGTGGAGAGATAAGCTAGAGGATGGCGGGAGTGGGGAGAAAGTAGCATAGAGTACAATAGGTGAGTGGGGGAGGAGATGAAGTTGATAGGTCAGGGAGGAGAGGGTGGAGTGGATAGGTGAAAAAGGAGCTAGGCAGGTCGGACAAGTCCGGACAAGTCAAGGGGACAGTGCGGAGCTGGAAGTTTGAAACTAGGATGAGGCAGGGGAAGGGGAAGTGAGGAAGCTGTTGAAGTCCACATTGATGCCCTGGGGTTGAAGTGTTCCGAGGCGGAAGATGAGGCATTCTTCCTCTAGGCGTCTGGTGGTGAGGGAGCGGCAGTGAAGGAGGCCCAGGACCTCCATGTCCAGCACCACTGATCCAGAATAAACATAGTTGAACTAATCCAGCCATGATTGGGTCCCTGACAGTTACTGAATAATTTGTCACAAGTTCATTTTGTCTGTCTAAATGGGGCTGATCTGTAAAGACATGTTACGGTCCTGCTTTCACTTGGTCAATGAGAAGCCTGTACCATGCTCTTTCAGCACCATCAGCAACACCTAAATAGATAGGGCTTCTTATAGCTGATCCTTTGGGGAGCTGGTCAGTTTAATACCATGAAATAGATTCAACCCTATGCTCTAGATACATAAAGAAAGTAAACTAAAGTATTGAAAATTTCACTATCTTCCCTATCAATATATTAGTATTGGATAACAGAAAGAAAGATTCGAGAGAGTTTAAAACTTGCAAATATCATATTTTTAAATTCAAGTGTGTTAATTGTCACTCTAAAATTTAACAACACTTCTGCGCTGACACAATATTCTCAAATCAGGTGCTAAAAGTTCAAATGTTGCAAATTTCTTAAATTATCTGTTGATTACAAGCAGAAAACGTCAGTCACTTTTATAATAAGAATCTCTTCAGGAAACAGATTTTGACTGGAGGTCAAAATGTAGAACTCCCAATTAGAGCCGACATCTTAACATAAATGATTCAAAAAAGGCCAACAAAAATAACTTGTTAGAAACTAGTCTGCTGGACTGCTAGGGCAATTAACTATTTAGGTATTGCCAAGAAATAATTGTACAGAAGGAGATGTGCACTGCAATTTTAAAAATAGAGCGCCCCAGCTAATAAAATGAAAGTTTTTTTTTAATGTTGCTGAAACATTAAATTAGTTATGATTTGGAGATGCCAGTGTTGGATTGGGGTGGACAAAATTTTAAAAATCACACAACCCCAGGTTATAGCCCAACAGGTTTATTTGGAAGCACTAGCTTTCAGAGCTCTGCTGCTTCATCAGGTGGTTGTGAGCAGTGCTCCGAAAGCTAGTGCTTCCAAATAAACCTGTTGG
>NC_057716.1:57808179-57860008 GCF_004010195.1 Chiloscyllium plagiosum
ACCTCATCCTAGTTTCCAACTTCCAGCTCCGCATTGTCCCCTTGACTTGTCCGGACTTGTCCGACCTGCCTAGCTCCTTTTCCACCTATCCACTCCACCCTCTCCTCCCTGACCTATCACCTTCATCTCCTCCCCCACTCACCTATTGTACTCTATGCTACTTTCTCCCCACTCCCACCCTCCTCTAGCTTATCTCTCCACGCTTCAGGCTCTCTGCCTTTAATCCTGATGAAGGGCTTTTGCCCGAAACATCGATTTTGCTGCTCGTCGGATGCTGCCTGAATTGCTGTGCTCTTCCAGCACCACTGATTCAGAATCTGGTTTCCAGCATCTGCAGTCATTGTTTTTACCTTCAGTTACTGATTGTTAAGCTGCAGCATCATTTGAGTTAATAGATTAGCTTGGCATTGGTTGCAATTCTTTAATATCTAATCTTCTATTGATTCTTCAACGTAAAAACTCTTTTTCTTGTCTTGATTGTCCACTTTCAGACAACTGAGTTAAAAACGGATCTGAAAACATGCTACTACGGATGTTTTGTACACTGGGCATATCACTACAAGGATATAAGAGAATCTGAGATGGGAGTAGTAAAGTACTATTCCTGCACAAGACAGAAAGGTTTTAAGGAGAGATTTCTGTCCTATTATCTATTGGACAGAATGCAGAGAGAGAATAAACTGAAGTCATATACAATTATGCATTCATAATTTTACATTATGTTTAACTAATTCTTATAATCTGTTGTTCAGCAGAATCAATTCAAACTCATACAATGTTAAGTCAATGTATGCTAACTGGCCTATAGTGTTCTGCTTTCTGCCTCATTCCTTTCTTGCATAAAGATACAGTATTAGACCTGCTATTTTCCAATCTGCTGCAGCTCTTGCAGAATCTAAGGAATTTTAGAAGAGTAGAAGTGAATCTACTATCTGTGCCACCACTTCTTTTCAGACCCTACAATGCAGACCAACTGGTACTAGGGACTTGTCAACCTTGTTGACCCATGATGTTCTTCGAGAGGGATTGCCAGGATTTTGACACAGTGACAGTGAAGGCAATACATTTCCAAATCAAGATCATGAGTGACTTGTTGGTGGTGAAGTTCCCATGTATCTTGCACCCTTGATCTTTAAAATGGTAATGGTCATGGATTTGTGGGGTGCTGTCAACGGTGTATGGGTGAGTTGTTGCAGTACATCTTGGAGATAGTACACATTGCTGCTGCTGAGCAGCAGTGATGGAAGAGGGGAATGTTTGTCAAAGTAGTACAAATCAAATGGGCTGTTCTCTCATGGAAAGTATTCATGAGTATTAGTCCAGGCAACTGAGGAGAATTTCATCACACTCCTGACTTGTGCCTTGTGGGTGATAAAGAGGGCATGGGAAGTCAGGAGGTGGAGTAATCACAGAACTGTCTTATGACTCTGACCTGCTCTTATAGCCACTGTATTTATACATCTCATTCAGTCCAATGTTAATGGTAATTGAGGAGGATTCAGCAATGAAAGTGTCATTGAATGTTGAGAACTGTTAATTGTATTTTATCTTGTTGCAAACATTGTCCAACATTTGTGAAATGTAAATGTAATTTGCCACTTATCAGTCTAAACCTGAATATTGTCTCAGTCTTTTTGCATTTGAATAGTGACTGCTTCAGTATGAGAGGAATTGTGAATAGCGCTGGACATTATGCAATTGTCAGCAAACATGTTCACTTCTGACTATATGATGGAAGAAAGATTATTAATGAAACATCTGAAGACACTACTCAGAGCAACAGTTGCAGTGGTCTCTTGCAGCTAAGATGACTGACCTCAAACCACCACAACCATCTCCCGATGTGCTACGTATGACTCCAATCAGCAGAGAGTATTCTTCCTGATTTCCATTGACTCAGACAAATGTGCTCTAATAAGGGCAGTCATTCTCGTCTCCCTTCTGAAAATCTGATATTTGGCTGGATTGGATTTCTCTGCTTTTCAAGGTATGGGACATACATGGGCAATTTTTCATATTGTCAGATCGATGCCACTGTTATAACTGTACTGGACCAGCTTGACTAGGCGTGCAGCAAAATCTGGAGCACACATCTTCTGCACTACTGCTGAATCAGATCAGGGCCCATAGCTTTTACAGAGGTTTATGGAGTGAATCAAACTGGCTGAAGATTGGCACCTGTGAAGCAAGATACCACTGGATGATGCTGAAATGGATCATCCAGTCGACACTTCTGGCTAAAGATCATTGTGAATGTTTCAGTCTTCTCTTTTGCACTGATGTACTGGACTCCCCTAGCATTGTGGGTACTGGCCCTCAGTGAAGCCCAGTCTAGTTGCAAATTCTGCCTAAAATCTACCCCAATTAGCACAGTATGTGATTTATCTACATATCATTTATTTTGGACTGTAGATTTGAGCTAGTGACGTGTAGATTTGGGTTTGTGTCTGAAGGTGTTTAATGATAAAAAAAAATCACCATGGCTAAGTTTAAGAAACATTGCAAAGCGTAGAGTACCTGTTCTGGATATGTGGTTTTGTTATAATTGGGAGAGTTGACCAGTGAATAAAATAAACAGTGTAGTTCATTAGAAAATTGTACATTTTCTTTTGATTATGGGAAACATCCATAGTTTGGGAAAAGGCCTTTAGCTTTGAATTTGGCAGATTTTGCATATGTTTCATCTGAAGCTGAATGGGCAACATGGTGGCATAGTGGTTAGCACTACTGCCTCACAGCGCCTAGCACTACTGCCTCACAGCACCAGAGACCCGGATTCAATTCCCGACTCAGACGACTGACTGTGTGGAGTTTGCACATTCTCCCAGTGTCTGCATGGGTTTCCTCCGGGTGCTCCGGTTTCCTCCCACAGTCCAAAGATGTGCAGGTCAGGTGAATTGGCCACGCTAAATTGCCCATAGTGTTAGGTAAGGGGTAAATGTAGGGGAATGGGTGGGTTGCGCTTCGGCGGGGCGGTGTGGACTTGTTGGGCCGAAGTAATCTAATCTAATCTAATCTGAATGTGTAAAAGAGTTGCCCTGACCAAGGCTGATTGTTAAGAACAGTAAGAAATAGGTTACCTCAGTGTAAGCAGTTTAGGTTGAAAGTTCCAAATCAGAAGTATTTGATTAAAACCCTGAAGGAGTTATTTTAAGCTGAGAAAATCTGAGCTCTGTTGGATGAAGGGTCCAGAGAAAGGCTATCAGAAGCTGCAGTTAAATTAAGCCCTACAGATGTGAAAGAGAAGGAAATTCTCTCTGGTGTGAGTACTTCAAAGGTGTCCCTTTGAGATTGTATTTTACTACCAGTTTAAAAATCTTTAAACATGTGTTATATGTAAATAGCTTTATTACATTTTGATTTTCACTTTTTGCACAAACAAAACGTCTTTTATATTGTTGAAACCAAATCTGCACCATTACTTAATTGTATTTCAGTGAAAGGATCATCTTATTAAAACAAAAAGAAACAAATAGGATCTATCATGTCAGATTTCGTTCTGGGATCTGACATGTTTAATAATGACATCCTGTGAAATCATGACATATAATTATCATATCACACAATATAATGAAGTGTATCCTCAATATGGAGCCTGGACTTTGTCTCAGATCCAGTTTAACAGTTAAGTCCTTTAGGATTTGACAAGCTCAGTCAGTAGTGGAGCTGCCAAGCCACTCTTGGACATTGAAGTCCACCATTCAAAGTATGTTGAGGACTTTTGTCAACATTAGTATAACCTCCAGCTGGAGGAGGATTGATTCATCAACCACAGTGACTCAGTATATAGTAATCAGCAGGAGGCTTCCTCGTCCATGCTGACCTGGTGCCATCAGACTTTAAGGAGTCTAGAAACAAATTTGAGTCTTCAAGGGCAATTCCCTCCCAACTGTATACTAATGTGCCACCATCCCTATTGATTCTGGCTTGCTGGTGAATTAGAACATACCCAGGGATTGTGATGGTATTGGCTGGAACATTTCAAGGTATATTTCCATGGGTAGGACTATGCCAAGCTGTTGTTTGATGAGTCTGTCAGACAGCTCTCCCAATTTTGCCACTAGCCCCAAACATCAGTAAGGAGGGCCTTGCAGGTGTATCAGGGCTGTGTTGTCTAATTTGATGTCAAATGTCCACCTGGTTTAATTTCTTTCTTTACATTTTGAAGCAGTTGATACAACTGAGCTGCTTGCTGTGCCATTTCAGACGCCAGCTAAGACTCAACTACTTTGCTGTTCATCTGGAATCACATTTAGACCAGACTAGGGAAATATGCCAGTTTCATTCCCTAAAGTCTTTTTTTTAAAACCACAATCAAAAATATATTTTAAAAATATTTTTTATTCGTTCACAGGATGCGGACTCTGTTGGCTAGACCAGCATTTATTACCCATAGGTAAGGATGGCAGTTTCCTTCCCTAAAAGGACATTAGTGAACCAGATGGGTTTTTCCAACAGCGGCTTCAGTGTCATCATTAGACTCTTAATTCCAGGTCTCTTATGGAATTCAAATTCTACCAGCTGCCATGGCAAGATCTGAACCCAAGTTCCCCAGAACATTACCTGGCTCTCTGGATTAATAGTCTAGTGATAATACCACTAGGCCATTGCCTCCCCAATTCTCATTAGTCTCTTGATTGCTAGTCCAGCAACAATATCAGACCATCAATTCCAAGGCCTTGTGTTTCCATTTAAATAACATAGGACTTCTGTTCAGAATGCTGGAAATTGAGTGGGAAACCCAAGGGACAGAATGGCATCACTCTTCTGAACCCCAAAGAAATTCAAAGAAAATATCATGGATCAAATTGCAGCTTTAATGACAGCTAGGAAACTGAATGTTAACACTGCTCCTTGTGCAGGAGAGACCAGTAAGGTGGATAAGAGATGTAGATAAGGGGTTTTGTTAAAAGGACAAATAACCTTTTTTTCTTCAATTAATGCAACTAAACCCCTACTCATACAAAGAGACGCCAGAGCTACTGAAACTCTCTTGATGGAGGACCTAGTTGTTACTCCAGAAAGTGCATTGCAAGTGTTAATGAACAGGATAAGAAGACAGTGCATCCTACTTCAACAGTGCAAAGTGCAACTGGAGTGTAACATATTATCCAGAACACTAATAGTAAACATTGTTAAGAAATTACCTGTAGACTGAGTCAAGTTACTCCAAGGGAATGATTTGACTAGAGTGAAAGTTATTAGTTCACCTAAAATCAAGAAAAGTCTAAGTAAGGTTAAAAAGATGGAACAGTTACAGAAATAAGTTCTCGGGACTTTTCCATCATGTAGTGACCAGAGCAATTGCTAAAGAAAACACAGTCACCAGAGTTCAAAGTGATACCACAGGAAGATGTTAGAACATAGAACGGTACAGCACAGAACAGGCCCTTTGGCCCACGATGTTTTGCCGAGGTTTTATCCTAATGTAAAATATAATAACCTAACCTACGCACCCCTCAACTCACTGCTGTCCATGTGCATGTCCAGCAGTCGCTTAAATGTCCCTAATGACTCTACTTCCCCCACCACTGTTAGCAATACATTCCATGCATTCACAACCCTCTGCGTAAAGAACCTACCTCAGACGTCTCCTCTATACCATTCTCCTAATATCTTAAAACTATGACCCCTCATACCAGTCAATCCTGCCCTGGGGAAAAGTCTCTGGCTATTGACTATCTATTCCTTTCATTATCTTGTATACCTCAATCAGGTCTCCTCTCTTCCTCCTCCTCTCCAGAGTGAAATGTATGAGCTTATTCAACCTTTCTTCATAAGGCAAGCCCTCCAGTCCAGGCAGCATCATGGTAAACCTTCTTTGAACCATCTCCAAAGCCTCTGTATCTTTGCTACAGTAGGGCAACCAGAACTGGACACAATATTCCAAGTGTGGTCTCACCAGGGACTTGTACAGCTGTAGCAAAACCTTGCGGCCCTTAAACTCAATCCCCCTGTTAATGAAAGGCAAAACACCATGTGCTTTCTTAACAAATGTTAAAGTCAGAGAAATTGTCTTGAGGAATGGGGATAATTTAAAATAAGTGTTTAGCAAATCTTTAGTTGAAGCTCAGAAAGCAGATCTGGGGTTAAGCACATTAGCACAGCCAGCTAATACTGAAGTTAAGACTGAAGGTATTCCAAAGCGTTATTCTATTAAATATTGACTCTTGACGAGGAAGGCACAAACCTGTGAACAAGAAATGGACAGATGTTCGTCAAATAATGATATTGCCAAGATTTTGTAAGATGTTCTAAGTATCACATGAACTTCCACAGCGGGATATGTCAGAATATTGAAAACTGGGAGATAGTGAGAACTGCAGATGCTGGACAGTCAAGAGTGGATAAAGCATTGAGCTGGACAAAGTACAGCAGGTCAAGTAGCATCAGAGGAGAAGACGAGTCAACACTCACGTCCTGATGAAAGGTTCCGACATGAAACGACAACTTCCATTCTTCTCTGGGGAATATTGAAAATTCAAATGTTGATAAACAGGCATTTTACCTGGCCAAGTTTCATAAGGATGTAGTGCAGTTCTGTAAGTATATCATACGTATCAGGAAATGGGAAAAACTCAACACTCGTGTTTTATGAAGGGTAGGTTGTGCCTCACAAACCTTATTGAGTTCTTTGAGAAGGTGACCAAACAGGTAGATGAGAGTAAACCGGTTGATGTGGTGTATATGGATTTCAGCAAGGCATTCGATAAGGTTCCCCACAGTAGGCTATTGTACAAAATGCGGAGGAATGGGATTGTGGGAGATATAGCAGTTTGGATCAGTAATTAGCTTGCTGAAAGAAGACAGAGGGTGGTGGTTGATGGGAAATGTTCATCCTGGAGTCCAGTTACCAGTAGTGTACTGCAAGGGTCAGTGTTGGGTCCACTGCTGTGTCATTTTTATAAACGACCTGGATGAGGACGTAGAAGGGTGTGTTAGTAAATTTGCAGACGACACTAAGGTCGCTGGATTGTGGATAGTGACGAAGGATGTTGTAGGTTGCAGAGACATAGATAAGCTGCAGAGCTGGGCTGAGAGGTGGCAAATAGTGTTTAAGTGTGAGGTAATTCATTTTGGTCGGAGTAACCGGAATGCAAAGTACTGGGCTAATGGCAAGATTCTTGGTAGTGTAGATGAGCAGAGAGATCTCGGTGTCCAGGTACACAGATCCTTGAAAAGTTGCCACCCAGGTTCACATGGTTGTTAAGAAGGCATACAGTGTTTTAGCTTTTAATAATAGAGGGATCGAGTTCCGGAAACATGAGGTTATGCTACAGCAATACAAAACTCTGGTGCGCCCGCACTTGGAGTATTGTGTACAGTTCTGGTCACCACATTATAAGAAGGATGTGAAAGCTTTGGAAAGAGTGCAGAGGAGATTTACTCAAATGTTGCCTGGTATGGAGGGAAGATCTTATGAGGAAAGGCTGAGGGACTTGAGGCTGTTTTCGTTCAAGAGAAGAAGGTTGAGAGGTGACTTAATAGAGACATATAAGATAATCAGAGGGTTAGATAAGGTGGACAGGGCCTGCAACTGTAGTAGATTCGCCAACTTTAAGTACATTTAAGTCGTCATTGGACAAGCATATGGATGTACACTGAATAGTGTAGGTTAGATGGGCTTCGGTTTGGTATGACAGGTCGGCACAACATCGAGGGCCAAAGGGCCTGTACTGCGCTGTAATGTTCTAAAAAATGTTCTATATAGTCAAACCAGAAGGACTCGTGATGCAGCACAATGGCAGAGTGATTTATGAGTATGTCAGGTCCTGCTGAAGAACCGGTGTCCTCTTATGTGATGAGACCTGCAGGTAATTGTCCTATGTAACATACCTGTGCAGTACATTCTTCAATTGGGTACTGCCCATCTGTGTTAGTTTGCGGTGAGTAGATACACCACTTACTCCAGTGAAGATCACTCATCCTCTTCCTTTTTTTATGCATTTGTGAGATGTGGGCATCACTGGCTGGCCAGCATTTATTGCCCATCTCTAGTTTCCCCTGAGAAGGTGGTGGTGAGCTGCCTTCTTGAACCGCTGCAGTCCATCAGCTATAGGTTGACTCACAATACCATTAGGGAGGGTATTCCAGGAGTTTGACCCTGCAATATATTTCCAAGTCAGGATGGTGAGTGACTTGGAGGAGAAACTTGAAGGTGGTGGTGTTCCTATGTATCTGGTGCGCTTATCCTTCCAGATGGAAGTGGTCATGCGCTTGGAAGGTGCTGTCTCAGGAGTTTTGGTGAATTTCTGCAGTGCATCTTGTAGTTAGTACAGAAGAACCTTGATTATCCAAATATTAATTATCCAAAGAAGATCTCGAGGTCCCAATAGAAACATTACATCAAAGAGGTGTTTCAACACTGTTCATGTTGTTTGTTTACAATGATTAAAAACGAACCCGGCTTACTAAAATGCTGCCGAGGACAGTCCTGGACATCGATGGGAGCCTAGGCATCATCTCCAAATGACTGACCACCCACCCTCTCTCTCTCTCTCCCCACACTTTCCCTGGAGTTCTACACAGGGTTGTACCCTAAACTCCCCTTCCCCAGATAATCTCTCCAACGTTGTCCTGTGCAGGGCAAAGGTGGAACCTGTCAAAAAGGTGCAGTAAAATGTGTGTGTGTGTACATGCACAAATGCTATTTTCAGACTCACTCCCTGAAGGCAGGCTTCAGCAATGCTGCATGTCCCTTACACACAAGTGTGTGTCTGCTCAGAAACAAACCCTGAGACAGAGAGAAGGAGCAAGGCAGGCAGAAAGAGGAAAAAGGAAACTTCAGAAAACTCCAAGCCCCAGAGGAGAGGCATTGAATCAATTAACTGAATAATCAATTATCAGAACGAAATAGTGCCAGCCCATCTTGTTCGGATAATTGAGGTTCCTCTGTACACACTACTGTTACTGAGTGTCGGTGATGGAGGGAGTGGATGCTTGTGGATGTAGTACGAATCAAGCAGTCTGCTTTGGCCTGTATGGTATAAAGCTTCTTGAATGTTGTAGGGGCTGCACTCATTCAGGCAAGTGGGGAGAATTCCATCACACTCCTGACTTGTGCCTTGTAGATGGTGGACAGGCTTTGGGAAGTCATAATTAGCACCACTGCGATATTCCTAGCCTCTAACCTGCTCTTGTAGTCACTTATGTGGTGAGTCATGTTGAATTACTGGTTAATGGTAACCCCCAGAATATTGATAGTGGGGCATTCTGTGGTGGTAACACCACTGAATGTCAATGGGCGGTGGTTAGATTATCTTTCATTGGTGTTGGTCATAGCCTGGCATTTGTGTTGCACAAATGTTATTGTCAGTGATCAGATATTGTCCAAATCTTGTTGCATTTGAACATAGAATCTCCTACAGTGGGAGAACAGGCCATTTGACTCCTTGAGTCCACATTGAACCTCGAAAGAGCTTCCGACCCAGCCCCACACTGCTATCCTAACCTTGTAATGCTGCAACATGGACTGCTTCAGTATACGAGTCATCGCAAATGGTACTGAACATTGCACAATCATTGGTGAACATCTCCATTTTTGGCATTATGATGGAAGGAAGGTGAATGATGCCGCAGCTGAAGATGGTTAGACTTGGGACACTACCCTGAGGTATTTCTGTAGAGATGTCCTGGAGCTGAGATGACTGATCTCCAAAATCACAACCATCTTCCTGTGTGCCAGGTATGACTCCAATCAGCAGATAATTGTCCCCTAATACCCATTGATTCTGGTTTTGCTAGCGTTCCTTGATGCCACACTCAGTCAAATGCAGCCTTGATGTAATGGGCTGTCACTCCCACCTCACCTCTGGAAGTCAGCTCTTTTTTCCATGTTTGAACCAAGGCTGTAATGAGGTCAGGAGCTGAGTGGCCCTGTCGGAACCCAAACTGGGTGTCACTGAGCAGGTGCTGCTTGACAGCACTGTTGATGACACTTTCCATCAGTTTACTGATGATTGAGTGTACACTAATGGGGCGATAATTGGCCCGGATGGATTTGTCCTGTTTTTTTGTGTACAGGATATGCCTTGGCAGTTTTCCACATTGTCAGGTAGATGCCAGTATTGTAACTGTACTGGAAGAGCTTGCAGGAAGATCTTCCTGCACTGGATCCTTCTCCTTCAGTGAGGCCATTAACACTGACACGCTTGGTGCCTCGGCCCAGTTCATTGGGGTCTGATGGGAGGGCATCCTATTGCCATTCCTGGAGAAGACAATCTCCATTCTTTCAAAGACACTTCTATGGAGATATTCTGAGTAGTACATCAACTTCCTATGGCAGGATATGTATGAACATTGAAAACTCAAGTATTGACCAACAGGCATTTTACCTGGCCAAGATTTCATAATCACTAGCAAAGGATCAATGAAACTTGAGAGCAGTTTGTGTTTCCTCCGAGACATTTGCAGTGACTAACTCAGGTTCCAACCTTGTTGCAGGCTGAAAGTGAGTAAAGGTCTGTCCAAGTAGCTTTTAAAATATGGCATATAAGCACTAAAACTTATAGGTAGTTCCAGCAATGTGGTGAACTTTCTGGCCAGCCCACATGGATTCACTTTGTAATTCATGCAGCAAGTTGCATGCATGCAATCCTCAAGGGAGTTTCATTTGGCTATTTAGTGTGGTCTACTTTAGTTTTCAAGTGGTATACAAAGCTTTAAAAAAAATCACATTTCTTTTTGACTATTTACCTAGCTCGATTGTCCATGTGACTTAACCTCGTTAACCAGTCTACCATGTGGAATTTTGTTGAAGCTTACTGATGTCCACATAGATCACATCCACCTCTTTGCCCTCATCAATCTCTTCATCACTTCTTCAAAAAAGCTCAATCAAGTTACTGAGACACAATTTCCCATACACATAGCCATGTTGACTACCCTTAAATCAGTCCTTGCCTTTCCAAATACATGTAAATTGAATCCCTCAGAATCCCCTCCAACAATTTTCCCATCATCAATGTCAAGCTCACCAATCTATAGTTCCTTAGCTTTTCCTTACCATTTTGCTTAAATAATAGCACCACATTAATCATCCTCCAGTCTTTCGGCACCTCACCGGTGGCTATCGATGATACAAATACCTCAGCAAGGGCCCAACCATCACTTCCCCAGCTTCCTAAAAAGTTCACCTGATCAGGTCCTGGGGATTGATCCACCATTATGCATTTTAAGACATCCAGCACCTCCTCAATGTAATATGGACACTTTTCAAGGTATCACTATTTATTTCCCCAAGTTCTCCTGCTTCCGTATCCTTCTCCACAGTAAAAAAAAATGCTACATACTCATGTAGTATCTCACTCATCTCCTGCAGTTTCATGCATAGACATCCTTGCTGATCTTTAAGGGGCCTTATCCTCTCCCTCAGGACTCCTTTGTCCTTAATGCATTTGTAGAATCCCTTTGGACTTTCCTATTTGCCGAAGTATCTCATGTCCCCTTTCTGCCCTCCTGATTTCCCTACTAAGAATACTTTTATTGCCCGTATACTCCTCTAGAGATTCACTCAATCCATGCTGTCTATACCTGACATATGCTTCTTTCTTCTTCTTGGCCAGAACTTCAATTTCTCTAGTCATTCAGCATTCTGTACACCTACCAGCCTTGCCGTTCACTCAAAAGGAATATACTCTCTCGTTATCTCATATTTTAAGGTTTCCCATTTTCCAAACATCAACCTGCAACCATCTGCCCCCAATCAATTTTTGAAAGTTATTGCCTAATGTCATAAAAATTGGCCTTCTTCCAATTTAGAACTTTAACTTTTAGACCAGGTCTATCTTTTTCCATCACTATTTTAAAACTAATAGAATTATGATCACTTGTCACATAGTGCTCCCCCACTGACACTGCTGTCACTAGCCTGCCTTATTTCCCCAAGATTAGGTCAAGTTTTGCACCTTCTAATACGTACATCTACCCACATACTGAATAAGAAAATTTTCTTGTACATACTTAATAAATATCTGTCCATCCATTCTGTTCATACTATGGCAGTCCGAGTTGATGTTTGGAAAGTTAAAATCCCTTTCCATTACCACCATATTATTCTTACTGTTAACGGAGATCTCCTTACAAATTTGCTTCTCAATTTTCCACTGACTATTGGCGGGATCTATAATGCAAGCCCAATAAGGAAATCATCCCTTCCTTGCGTCAGTTCCACCCAAATAACTTCACTGGACATACTTCATGAAATATCCTCCCTGAGTACAGCTATAATGGTATCCCTTATCAAAAATACCACTCCCCTCCTCTCTTGCCCCCCTGTCTGTCCTTCCTATAGCATCTAAACCCTGGAATATTAAGCTGCTAGCTCTGTCCATCCATGAGCAAAGTCTCTGTTATCACTATGATATCCCATAGCCAAGTTCACAACCATGCCCGGAGTTCATCTGCCTTACCGGTCACCGCTTGCATTGAACTAAATGCAGTTTAATTTATCAGTGCTACCTCACTTTGCTTTGCTTCTGCCTGCCTTGACTATCCAACTTGCTCCTTTTCCCAACTGAACCAGCATCAGACTGATCCTTTTTCTCACTATTTCTCTGCACAAACACACCCCCATCCGCTCCACAACTACACACACTAGTATCCATTTGTGTGGTCACTTTCAGAAATAATGGACTTGGACCCGGACCCCAAGATTCCTCTATTTTTTTTATTCATCCATGGGATAAGGGCATTGCTGGCTGTCCAGCATTTAGTGCCAATCCCTAATTGCCCAGAGGGTAGTTAAGAATCAACCATATTGCTGTGGTTCTGGAGTCATGTGCAGGCTAGACTAAGGAAGGAGGACACTTTCCTTCCCTAAAGAACATTAATGAACCAGATAGATTTTTCTGACAATCGACAATGGATTCATGGTCATCATTAGACTCTTAATTCCAGATTTTTATTGAATTCAAATTCCACATCTGCCATGGCAGGATTCAAACATTATCTGGGTCTCTGGATTAACAGTCCAGCAATAATACCACTAAGCCATCGCCTACCGATATATCAACGCTCCTCAAGGTCCTGCCATTCACCATATACTTTTCTCTTGTATTTGACCTCCCAAAATGCATCACCTCACTCTTGGCTTGATTAAACCCCACCTGCCATTTCCCCACCCAACCTTCCAAATGCTGTATGTTTTGGTAACCTTCCTCACTATCCACAAAACCATCAATTTTCATGTCATCTGCAAACGTGCTAACCAGACCACCTACATTTTCATCCAAATCGTTTATTGATGCATTACAAACAAAGAAGGTTCTGGCACTGATCATTGTGAAACAGCACTGATCACAGAGCTCTAGTCAGAATAACACCCCTCCACAACTACCCTCTGGCTTCTACAACCAAGCCAATTTTTTTTTAAATCAAAGTTGATAACTCACCATGGATCCCATGGAAATTAAACAGAAAATGTGGTTGCATTTATAAAATGTTTTATGTAAATTATACAATTGACTAACAAAAT
Source organism: Chiloscyllium plagiosum (assembly GCF_004010195.1). Classification (NCBI taxonomy): domain Eukaryota; kingdom Metazoa; phylum Chordata; class Chondrichthyes; order Orectolobiformes; family Hemiscylliidae; genus Chiloscyllium; species Chiloscyllium plagiosum. The sequence goes on from NC_057716.1 coordinate 57,821,654, forward strand.
ATAAAATATAGATTAAAATACAAATACAGTAGTTAATTCTCTGTAAAAATTCACAATGTACATTTTACCTTGGACCAATAAACATTTTCACATTCCAAAGAATTGGGACACAGTATTTCACTGATGTATAGGATTACACAACTTGAAGGTGAATTAAATTATTTTTACTTCTGTGAAAGCATTTACAATATACAAAGCACATGGATTTAAAAGAACAGCTTTTATAGTTCATAAACTTATGCTGTAGGCAGAATACTCACCACATTAAATGTAAACATAGTGAAATAGAGAAAAATCAATAATCTATCCATTTAAAAAAATAATTACAGTATCCTTTCATAATTATGGAAAACAGTGGCATTATTGCAATAAATAACTCTCAAATTTGGAAAGGTAGATGCGAAAACATTTGGGGTTACAGTGCATGCAGCATATATCAATATTTAGAAAAATTAGTTAAAAGTAGAGATTGTCTATAATATGTAATTGCCATCAGATAGATGCTATATTTTATAAAAATTCATAATTTGGCTAGTTAGGTGTTAATGCACTTAAAACTACAAAATGTAGTGCATACAGGGAAAGCTAGTCACCAGTGCAAAATAAATCATGAAAAGCCACAATGACTATGACATTGAATATAATATTAAACCATAAACTTGAACATTGTCAAGATTTTAGAACCAACAGAAAATATTTTCTTTCAATGACCCCCAAATTTTTTTTTACTTCTGAGGGAACTTGTTTTAAATTTTAGTTTCCTTTCTGGTTACATACTAACCAGCTAAACAAATATGCTTCATTTACATAGTTTCACAAGTTTTCTGTCTTTGTGCTGCGGCAATTTTAAATTCTTAAAAGCAAATGATGTTTAAAAAATAATCATATGGTAGAAAAAATCGGAAATAAGCTGTTACAAGGATATCACCTGAAATGTTAAGCATTTTATCGTCAGATTCTAACAGTCTATATATTTCCAGCATTTTCTGAATATTGTATAGAAGCATTTCAGAAAGCTACTTTTCTTCCATTATATTGCCATTTGTAGAAACAGACAATAGACAATCTTCGGGAAACAAAATAATCAATGGTCCATTTTAACCTTATCAAATGAGCTGTCAATTTTGGTCAGAGTCTTTCTAATGCGTAGGGCAGTTAGTCTTGCTGATGGATTATGATACCAACATTCCTTCATCACCTTTGCAAGAGATGTTAATGTCTGTTGATAAAGATGTAGTAATATTATCATTAAATATTCTCCTTTAATGTTCTTGCAATTAATTTAACAATTATTTACTAGAATCCTTGCTTTTGAAACAAAGGATCACATTTTTTCCTATACTATTCTTCTGATCACATAGCTGATTAGCAAGAGCTGTGAAAAATCATCATGATATTGCTACTCAATGGAAGGCTTAACAAGACAACAATGGTGACAAAACCAAGAACTGTGAAAAACTGGTCAGATTTATAGAGATGCACAGCACAAGAAAAAGACCCTTTAAACCATTGCATCCACATGGTCACCTAATTATTCTAATCCCATTTGAGATAATTTGGTCCATTGGCACTTGGGATGCAAAGAGCATAGAAAGCAATCTAAATACTTCTTAAATGTTATGAGCATTTCTGCCTCTACCATCCCTACATGCAATGAGTTGCAACACCCTCTGAGCAAAAAAACCCTTTTCCTCATATCTCCTCTAAACTTCTACCCTTTATCTTAAATCTAAGCCCACTTTGCCATTGATCTCTCCATTCTTTCTGCCTTTACAATTTATACCTCTCAATTTTACACAAGTTAGTTATGTTCCTCTCAATCCCTTCTGCTCAAAAGCAAAATAATACCAGACTGTCCAGTCTCTCTTTGTATCTGAAACTTTCCAGCCCAGGCAACATCCTACTAAATTTCTTCTGTACCCTCTCCAGCCCTATCAAATCTCCCATGTGGATTCCAAATCTGCACACAATATTCTAGTTGTGGCCTAACCAACAATTTTGTACAGTTCCAGCATATCCTCCCTGCTCTTCAGTTCTATGCCTCGGCTAATAGTGTCAACTATGCCTTCTTAACCACTTCACCTATCTGTCCTGCTAGCTTAGGGACCAATGCACATCAAGGTCCCTCTGATCCTCAGTGTTTCCCCAGGGTCCTATTGTTCATCATGTATTCCCTTGCCTGTCCAAATGCATCCTTGCAGATTGAATTCCTTTTAATAAATCCAGCTGATGCAGTGATTCAAACGGAGCATAACTTCAGTCAACAATGAAAACTTCAGTCAACAACAGAAAAAAGTAAAAATTGCTAAAACAAAAATCAGTTGCTGAAAAAAAACTTTGTTGTACACATCACGACATCATCGCAATGAGCTTATTCAGATTTGGAGATGCCAACATGAATGGGAGTTGCAAACTCAAAGCAAATTCAGGCATAATTCCCTCAATGGTGCGAAAGTATACCCTAAAACAGATTAGCCTGTTTATTAAACATATTGTACAGAGGAAAAATCAGTTCAATTCTTATATTTTAATCTAATGAAGTTCAAGGTTTTCAAATTTTTAATCTCATTGTGGGTTATTCAGTTTTCTCATGGAGTTATTCCAGTACAAATCTAACAAATTAAAGTGGTATGACTTTCACACTCTAATCACATCCACAGTACAATGTACAAGTATAATAGCATTAAACAGCAGGCCTGAGTAGGTTCTCTGAACCAATTCCTGAATGAAGATGTTTTTTGGAGGGATTTCTGTCTACAACCTGTGTACATGGTATAGGAACCCCAAAACTACAATGTTCTATAAAATTTCATTTATGGCTGTCTCATTTTTCTTCATTTAAACTTCCTGTTAAAAGTAATTAGCAGATACTACTTCCATCAGTACATTTTACAGCAAAATAGTCCCGGTATTTTTAGCAATATTAAATTTTTCACTGTTTTCTATTGTGCATTAATTCAATTTTAACTGTGCATATCAAAAATATCCCAGCAATATATTTTACTTTTTATTAATTGAAAAAATGTTAATAAAGCATATCAATTGACAGAATCCATAAAGGTTTCAATATTGTATATTTTAACAGTTATGGTGAAACATCCACACTAACCGGATCTGAAAACCATCTGTTGGGAATATTTGGTCTTTGTTGATCCAAGCAAATCACTTTTTTCATATCATCAAAACCAGGATCATTAGGAACAAGGTCATAAAATGGAGGTTTATAATCTTCAACAATACCTAAACGAAAACAAAACTTTGTATGAAAAATAGAAAGTACTCTATTTAGATTAGATTAGATTACAGTGTGGAAACAGGCCCTTCGGCCCAACAAGTCCACACTGACCCACCGAAGCCGGGAATTGAACCCGGGTCTCTGGCGCTGTGAGGCAGCAGTGCTAACCACTGTGTCCTGCCGCCCAGTATAAGTTAAAATTGACAATGATTATGCACGTACATTTAACAAACATTACTTGATTAGAGAATTAAAGATGCATATTAAGATGCAAACACTGCTGATCAAGCATTGCGATTTCCAAACATCATTTAAGTTTTAAAATACAAGATCAGATCAGACAGCTAATTTCAGAATAGAACTATATCCTTATTCAGTTTCCCTGGATGTTAAACTCTTCTGGCTTTCCACAGGGAAATTCACCTCAGCGACTATTATAAACATTGAATTACTTGTCATTATTTGTAAAACAAATGTATAATGGAGGGTATCTAGATGTCTGAATTTAATGATTTGAAAGCGAAGCCAGGAACACACTGAACACAAAAATTAGTCATTTGGTTCTAAAATGAACATTACAGGTCTATCCGACAAAAACTTTCAAAATAAAAATCAATATATAGTGGATGTTGGCAATCTGAAACAAATAACGCTAGAGAAATTCAGCAGGTTTGGCAGTATCTGTGGAGAGAGAAACAGAATTAACCTTTTGAGTCCAATATAAGTCTTCTTCAGCACAGAGAATGAAGGACCTTTTAAAACCCAAGCAAAAATCTAGAAAACTGTTAATGGAAATTAAATAAGTTGAGGTCATAATCCAAACTCTCCAAGAAAAATCACTGAATTGAGCTGTTGATGGATTCTCATTACTTCTAACACCATAACTCCATGCAATTCTGTACCTTTTTCTGTACCTTTTGGATACAGAGAAACCCAGTCCAACTAGTGATGAATCAAGGGGCAGTAAAACTCCATTTAAATAAAAAAGCCACAGAGCAGGAGAACATTGCACATTATCCTTGCATGTCAGGAAAAATATGACAAAAAGAATGAGAAAAAAATCCAATGCAAAATAAATAATAATATTTGAAACTAACTCCTGACTGACCAGAGAGCCAAAGCACAAAACTGAACTTAAATTAGGTCTAATTGACAATACAGTTAGAAATCTTTGAGGAGAAAGTGAGGTCTGCAGATGCTGGAGATCAGAGATGGAAATGTGTTGCTGGAAAAGCGCAGGTCAGGCAGCATCTAGGGAACAGGAGAATCGACGTTTCGGGCATTAGCCCTTCTTCAGGAAGAAGGGCTAATGCCCGAAACGTCGATTCTCCTGTTCCCTAGATGCTGCCTGACCTGCTGCGCTTTTCCAGCAACACATTTCCAATACAGTTAGAAAGCCCATAAGGATAAATAGCATGAAATATAAATGTCATCCTAGTTGGAGCGGTACATAGTGGTCTTTAGATTTTGGGATAACAAAAAGAGAAAAGAGGAATCTTTACTCAGAGTTCTGAAGGAGGGTCATTGGACTCCAAACATGAACTTTGTTTCTCTCTCCCACAGGTGCTACCAGTCCTGCCAAGTTTCTGCGACAATTTCTGTTTTCTTTCTTAAGTCTGTAGCTGATTAGATGATGCCTAATGCTGGCCTTAAGCACTTGGAAAGTAGTATCTCTGTTCTAATATGGCTTACTTTGAGAAGCACAAAGATTTATCAAAATATTTGAAGTTTGCATGACGTTCTGTAATTGAACTAAGAACTATGAAAGATGTGGTTGATAAATATTCTATTCATAATATTTATGATTTAATTCTGCAATCTAAGCAATAATCAGGTGAACCAAATCACCCTTCCTTAATAAGCTGATCTTTATTTTGTCATTCGCACCTACTATGAAGCTATAACTCATCTTCTCTATGCTTATTATTTCTCTCTTTGTTTGACCTATGATACTTTGATCTCCAATCTCCTTTCACTTTTTTCTTAACTGTCCTCTATTCCTCTCTATCCACCTTTTCCAATAACATAAAACTCATGTCTTCTACACCTCTTTATTTCCAATGTTTAAAACAGTCAACAAATTCATCCAGGGAAACAGTCCTCAAGTTAATAGGTAAAATTATTGTAAACCATGATGCTTCACGGCTACAATAGAAAAAGTTTTAAATACTACTTTAAAAACAAAAGACAATGGCAGCACAGAGTTAGCAGTTTTCTTCTGAATGTGCATGTAATGACAAAATCTTCTTTAATTAATATGCATCATTAACAAGGCAGTTCTTGTCAGATTAGAATATCTAACACATCTGAGGAGAACACAAGGTTCACCATTCACTAAGTTTCCCATAAATCTTGGTACCACAATGTAGTCAGTGGGTAAATATGCCCAAGTAATGCAACACATGATGTAATATCTAATTCCAGAGATTCTGACAGATCACATTTTCAGCAAATTGTTTTTTGCTCCATGTTAACTCAGGCAATAATCAAGCAATAATAATTGGTTTTATCACAAAAAAAATCATTGTTGTGCATATTTAAAAAGCATAGTCTATGTATATTAATGGTTCAAAATGCAAATATTTAGAATAAGTTCTTCCTTCTGCAGATTGGCAGATTAAAAACCAAATTTCAAACATACACATGACAAAGCTCTAAGGAAAAGTCTGTCAGTCACAGAAATGTTTTGTGGCTGGTAGTTTCTGGGAATTGCATTAAGTATAAAGCTTAACATTAAATTAAATTATAAACAGAAAAGTAAGTAAACCAACTCAAGTCAGGTGTACTATTTGCTAACTAATGTACTTAAAATAAAAAAGTCCAGAAATGGCATTGTGCCCAATACATTCTGGGAAAGGAATTAAATATAAAGCTTATTTTTAAGCAAAATGGTAAATAGAACAACAGTTTTCTCTGAAGTGACATTGTCTAAATGGAGTGATAGCACACACAGGGGATTTGAACAGAGGAAATGCAATCCATAGCAAATGCACAAACAATGATGGTGCTGCTAAAAATAAATACTCGACACCTGCTCTTTTGAAAACTTAAAAATCACCTTCACCTTACAGATTGATTTGGAATTAATTGGAACATATTCCTTCAATTAGACACAAAAACAACAGATTTTCTTACATGGCCAATTTTACATAAGCAACACCTCTGGGCATTATTAGTATTTTGAGTAAAAAGTTTTTTTGTGATGAGGTTTAAGGGAACAATCTCCAAGTTTGCAGATGACACCAAAATTGGAGGGGCAGTGGACAGTAAAGAAGGTTCCCTCAGATTGCAACGGGATCTTGATCAGATGGGCTAACGGGCTGAGGACTGGCAGATAGAATTTAATTTAGGTAAATGTGAGGTGCTGCATTTTGGAAAGGCAAATCAGAGTAGGACTTATACACTTAATGATAAGCCTTGGGGGGGGGCTGAACAAAGAGACCTTGGAGTGCAGGTTCATAGTTCCTTGAAAATGGAGTCTCAGGTATTTAGGATAGTGAAGGTGGCATTTAGTATGATTTCCTTAATTGGTCAGAATATTGAGTACAGGAATTGGGAGGTCACATAGCAACTGTACAGGACATTGGTTAGGCCACTGTTGGAATATTATGTGCAATTTTGTTCTCTCTCCTATCGATGCTGAGAAACTTGAAAGGGTTTAGAAAAGATTTACAAGGATGCTGCCAGGGTTGGAGGGTTTGAGCTTTAGGGAGAAACTGAATAGGCTGGGGCTGTTTTCCCTAGTGTCAGAGGCTGAGGGTTGACCTTATAGAGGTTTATAAAATCATGAGGGGCATGCATAGGATGAATAGATAAAGTCTTTTCCCTGGGGTGGGGGATTCCAGAACTAGAGGGCATAGGTTTAGTGTGAGAGGGGAAAGATATAAAAGAGACCTTACAGGCAACTTTTTCATTCGGAGGGTGGTACGTGTATAGAATGAGCTGCCAGAGGAAGTGGTGGAAGTTAGTACAATTGCAACATTTAAAAGGCATCCAGATGGGTATATGAATAGAAAGAGTTTGGAGGGATATGGGCCGGGTGCTGGCAGGTGGGACTAGACTGGGTTGGGATGTCAGGTTGGCATGGGCGAGTTGGACCAGTGGGGTCTGTTTCCGTGCTGTACATCTCTATGACTCTATGAACTCTGCCCTCACATCTCTCCTAGGCAACGAGTGCTAAAGACTCTCAATCCTCAGAAGAAATTCCTCCTCATCTCAGTCTTAAATTGGTGCCCCTTAATTCTGAAACTAGAATTAGCTTCTAGTCCTAGACTCTTCCATGAGGGGAAATATCCTCTCAGCATTTACTCTGTCAAGAACCATAAGAATCCTATTTGCTTCAATGACATCATCTCACATTCTTCTAAAATCTAATCAGTAGCGTCCCAACCTGCTTAACCTTTGATCAGAAGACAACAACTCCATGCCAAGGTCATCCTAGTCAATATTCACTGAACTGCCTTCAATGAAATAATGTTTTTTTCCTAAATAATGGGACCAAAACTTCTCACAATACTCAAATGTGGTCTCACCAGTACCTGTACAGTTGCAATAAGACTTCCCTAATTCTTAAGGATGAGCAGCACGGTGGCTCAGTGGTTAGCACTGCTGACTCACAGCGCCAGGGACCCGGGTTAGAGTCCCACCTCGGGTGACTGTCTGTGTGGAGTTTGCACATTCTCCCCGCGTCTGTGTAGGTTTCCTCCGGGTGCTCCAGTTTCCTCCCACAATCCAAAAATGTGCAGGTTAGGTGAATTGGCCATGCTAAATTGCCCATAGTGTTAGGTGCATTAGTCAGGGGTAAATATAGGGTAGGGGAATGTGTCTGGGTGGGTTATTCTTCAGAGGGTTAGTGTGGACTTGTTAGGCTGAAGGGCCTGTTTCCATACTGTAGGGAATCTAATCTAATTTTATAATCCAATCCCTATGAAGTAAGGTCCCACATTCCAATAGCCTTCGTCATTGCCTGTTGCATCTCATAGAGATGTACAGCATGGAAACAGACCCTTCAGTCCAACCCGCCCATGCCGACCAGATATCCCAACCCAATCTAGTCCCACCTGCCAGCACCCGGCCCATATCCCTCCAAACCCTTCCTATTCATATACACATCCAAATGCCTCTTAAATGTTGCAATTGTACCAGCCTCCACCACTTCTTCTGGCAGCTCATTCCAAACATGTACCACCCTGTGTGTGAAAAAGTTGCCCCTTGGGTCTCTTTTATATCTTTCCCCTCTCACCCTAACCTGATGCCCTCTAGTTCTGGACTCCCCGACCCCAGGGAAAAGACTTTATCTATTTACCCTGTCCATGCCCCTCAATTTTGTAAACCTCTAAGGTCACCCCTCAGCCTCTGACGCTCCAGGGAAAACAGCTTCAGCCTGTTCAGCCTCTCCTTATTGCTAAAATCCTCCAATTTCATGCACAAATATCCCAAAGTCTCTTTGTGTTACAGTTTTCAGGGATAATATTCTCAGTTGTTACAGTCAATGAAACCATACAAGCACTCACCATTGCTGATTGTTCTTCTTGCTACTTCCCACAAGACTAGACCAAAGGCCCAGATGTCCACCCTCCTAAATGAATCAAATAGATTCACCTGAATTGTTTCATCCAATATTTCAGGTGCCATATATCGCTTGGTCCCTACCCTGGGATTATTACCAACATCCAAATGATTAGTACACTGGGAATGCATCACAGCAAGACCTGAAAAACAAATGCAAAGCAAATTTTTAAAAAAATTTGCAGAATACAGTCAGGGATCAGAACAAATGGGTCAAATAACTCGACAGTTCACTTAAAATTCTTAAGCATTCTTCACTTTTTATCTTACACTTCACTACTTTGTAGATAAGCCAACTGAACATCTGGACAACACTGTAACAATGGTTTCAGATGTCAATATGCATTTTCTGTGGTCATTCTCACAAGTTGTATTAAATTGAATTACTTTGTCATGTGTACTTAAATGAGTACAGTGAAAAGTTGTTAAGTCGCCACTTCCAGTGCCATCATAGGTACAAAGGTAGCTAGCTATAATGCTTAGTTACAGAATAGTTAAGTGAAGAAAAAAAAGTTACATTACAGCTAAACACAGTATAACCATAGCTCGGAGAAAAAAATTAGTTAAAAAGACAAACAACAAAGAGGATTGATGAGGGCAGAATGGTAGATATGATCTATATGGACTTCAGTAAGGCGTTCTACAAGGTTCCCCATGGAATACAGGGAGAACTAGCCATTTGGATACAGAAATGGCTCAAAGGCAGAAGACAGAGGGTGGTGGTGGAAGGTTGTTTTTCAGACTGGAGGCCTGTGACCAGGATCGGTGCTGGGTCCTCTAATTTTTGTCATTTACATAAATGATTTGGAAGCAAGCATAAGAGGTACAGTTAGTAAGTTTGCAGATTACACCAAAATTGCAGGGGCAGTGGACAGCGAAGAGGGTTACCTCAGATTACAACAGAATCTTGACCAAATGGGCCAATGGGCTGAAAAGTGGCAGATGGACTTTAATTCTGATAAATGCGAGGTGCTGCATTTTGGGAAAGCAAATCTTAGCAGGACTTATACACTTAATGGTAAGGTTCTAGGAAGTGTTGCTGAACAAAGAGACCTTGGAGTGCAGGTTCATAGCTCCTCGAAAGTGGAGTCGCAGGTAGATAGGATAGTGAAGAAGGCATTTGGTATGCTTTCCTTTATTGGTCAGAGTATTGAGTAAGGGAGTTGGGAGGTCATGTTTCGGCTGTACAGGACATTGGTTAGGCCACTGTTGGAATATTGCGTGCAATTCTGGTCTCCTTCCTATCGGAAAGATATTGTGATACTTGAAAGGGTTCCGAAAATATTTACAAGGATGTTGCCAGGGCTGGAGGATTTGAGCTATAGGGAGAGGCTGAACAGGCTGGGGCTGTTTTCCCTGGAGCGTTGGAGGCTGAGGGGTGACCTTATAGAGCTTTACAATAATTATGAGGGGCATGGATAGGGTAAATAGGCAAAGTCCCTGGGGTCGGGTAGTCCACAACTAGACGGCAGAGGTTTAGGATGAGAGGGGAAAGATATAAAAGCGACCTAAGGGGAAACCTTTTCACGCAGAGGGTGGTACATGTATGGAATGAGCTGCCAGAGGATGTGGTGGAGGCTGGTACAATTGCAACATTTAAGAGGCATTTGGATGGGTATATGAACAGAAAGGGTTTGGAGGGATATGGGCTGGGTGTTGGCAGGTAGGACTAGATTGTGTTAGGATATCTGGTCGGCATGGATGGGTTGGACCGAAGGGTCTGTTTCCATGCTGCAAAATCTCTATGACTATGACAAACATCACACTCTCCCAGTAAACCACCACAGGGGGCCTCCAGGTGATCTGACCAGTGGCTGCCTCCACGCACTGCAATGTGGGCCACTGGCATCTCTGCTTCGGGCCACTGACAGCTGTCCCCACTTCAAAGGCCAGGGCTGGGTGTCTAAGGCAGAGAGAAGGGACGAAAGGAGGAAAAAGAACAGGCGGAGCATACGAGCTCTGGCTGCAGTGTCCTACTTCACCACCATCTTACCAGAAGAGTACAGCATGGTTGCCAGATTGGAATATTTTATTCATAGCTAGAGAGTGAAGGTTTTCTTGGAAGACGGAAGCGGAGTATAGCAAGGACAAGTAGTACCAAATAATGAAGCAAAGCAAGACAAAATCTGGAACTAGGGGACACTTCCTACCATTACTCCTTTTCTAAAAGAACCAGCAATTAGCCTGTAAATTAACACAATCTGTAAGACTTCTGAGAAAATATGATCAAGAATTGGAGTGGGGTTATCCCTCACTCAAGGGCTGATCAAGGGATCGAACATCATCAGCATGGGAGTCGCCCACCAAGAACCACCTCTGCCCATCATGCCAATCTTCATCAGTGTAACCAAAACTCAAGTGTCCTTCCAATCTTATTCACTAATGGCCTGGATCCTTCTATGATCCTGGGTCTTCGGTGGGTACATTAATAGCCATTGCCTCCCCAATGATCTTTGAATCAGAGGAAGGCCCACACCTCCCCAGTTAAGGGAATGGCTTCCTTTGTCCTCTTCCTCATGGAAATCTGACATTCAAGTGACATTCAAACTTGCATTCAAGTGAAAATGCTAATTAGCTTTGATAACAAAGCTCTTATCATCCTAGAAGTGGACAGTTTACAGCATCATTCAGACATGTTTTTGTTCCACTAGTTTCCCTGGTAATTTTCTCTTTTAATAATTGTTTTAGTCCTTTCTTCTCCCCCCTATTCATTTTCTAATATTGGGATGCATTGTGTACACTAAATATTTGTTCAAAGCCATTATTTCTTTGTTTTCCAGTATTAATGCTTCAGTTTCACACTCTGAAGTACAAATGCTCATGTTAACTGACCTCTTCCTTTTAATACATGTCTAAAAGCTTTTGCTATTTCTTTATTTGCTTATTCTCATATTGTAATTTCTCCTTTGAAAATTCAATCTGTGCTGCTTTCAAAAATTGACTCAATCTTCGTAGCCCACCACGAATTTTCATGCATTGTGTACCTTTGCTTTCACGTTGATACTATTCTTAACTTGCTTAGTTAACCACAGATGTTGCATCCGTTTTGTAGTCTTCTCTTCTAAATAAAATAGATCATTGTTGGGTTTTGCAAATCTTCCTAAAATATCTGCCACTGCTTATCTGCATTATCTTTTAATGTATTTCCCTGTCCTCTTCAAACAGACTGTAATGTGTCCAAATTGGCTGATGATGCAAGAGTGGGAGAGCATGTTATAATGAGGACATAACAAATTTGCACAGGCATATAGGTAGGTTGAAGGAGTGCGCAAAAGCCTGGCAGATGGAGGTCATGCAATTTCTTAGACTAATCAAAAGGCAGACTCTTATTTAAATGAAATGAAGAGAAACTGCAAAAAATTGCAGTACAGAGGGATCTGGGTGTTTTGGTACAACACATAATTAAGAAGGAAATGGAATTTTGGCCTTTACTGTTAGGAAAGATTTAAAAATAGCAAAGTCTTGTTACAACTGTGCTGTGGAAGTGCCAGTGTTGGAATGGGGTGGGCAAAGTTAAAAATTACACAACACCAGGTTTTAATCCATGGACTATGACCTGGTGTTGTGTGACTTTTAACTTTGTTACAACTATACAATGTGTTAGTGAGGCCACAACTGGAGTACCATGTACAGTTCTGCTCCCCATTTTTAAGAAAAGATCATCGTTGACAATCAGTCACTAAGGAGAATGATTTTCCACCTAGGAAATTCTGTGTCGCTGGTCATGGGTTCCATGATTGCTTGTGCAGTTGATGAGCCTGATCCTAGCGCCGCATCTCCAGACATGCATTTGGCAGGTGTTTCTGGGAGATAGAATTGATCCTTAGCCTTGAGATCATTGGCATTTATTTCTGTGGTTCCTTTCCTACATTTCCTCCTGTTGACTGGTGTTCTCAAAGAATTGTGTTCCTTCACACAGGAGTTTCCTCCAAGCTGGTTGCTTCTGAATGAAGATCACCCATGCATTAATATTGCATTTCTTGAGGGAAGCTTTAAGGCAGTCTTTGAAATGCTTCCTTTGTCCTCCTGTCATTAGACTGTGCCTTCCTTGAGTTGGGCAAAGATGATGTGTGTTTCATGTGCAAAAGAATTCCCACGTTAAAGAATATCCTACACAAGGCATCTACCTACAGGAATTTAGCCTCCCCCCATCCACACAAAAAAGTTCAAGCTCTGTGGCAAGAGGTGACAGGCACTGGATTGAGAGATCTGGAAGGCTCTAATTTCAGACTGGCAAATAGTCAGAGGAGTTTGACTCAGTTGTTTCACTCTTGCACTAGGAATAGGAAGGTGTTTCGGCAGCTTTCCTCATGACGGAGCAGCCCTCTTCAGGATCTGATCTGCTCACCCCTCAAGGGGGAGGGGCTGGAAAAGGTATCCTAAGATTTGTTCCATCATCATCCCGGCTGGAAACCACATCCAGTGGGTCATCTACCTGTGATCTGAAAACCAAAGTGAAGCTCCATCTTGGAGCCTGGAATGTGTGAACCCTATGAAAAATTAGCAAAACGTTCCTCCAAAATGAAGAACTGCCCGGGTTGCCTGTGAACTCAGGCACTTCAGCATTGAGATCACTACCCTCCCAGAGACTCAAAGGGCAGGCAAAGGGTGGCTGAGTGAAGAATATAGTGGTTAAACCTTCTTCTGGAGAGGAAAATCTGAGGATCAATCTATTATGCATGGAATTGGGTTCATTTTCAAGAACAAACTCGTCAAATCGATTCTTGGAGCTCCCTTGGCATCAACGATCACCTCGTGAATCTCCATCTACAACTTGCCAAGAACTAGCATGCAACAGTCGTGAATGCTTATGCTCCACCCCTTAATCGCAGAGTCCAAAAAAGGATGCTACTCCACCCAGACACCGAAGTCACCAACATCTCTAAGGAAGATAAAAATAAGATATATTGGCATTGGAAGCAGTTCAAAAGAGATGCATTAGCCAACTCCTGGGTTGAAGTTGTTGACTCATTCAGAATGGCTAACAGATTAGTTTTTTATTCATTGGAGTTTAGAAAAATGAGGGATGGTCTTAGTGAAACAAAAGATTTTGAAAGGGCTCGACAGAATAGATAGAGTTGAAATTACCACTCATGGGGGAAATCTCAAACTAGAGGCCATAGTGACAAAATAAGGGTCATTCGTTTAAAACTGAGATGTGATCCTAGAGAGAGTAGTGACTGTAAAGATTTCTCAACCCCAAAAAGAGTTGTAGAGGTTGCATCATTGAAAGCATTTCAAGAGGAGTGAAGTAGTTTTTTTTTGAAATAATCAAGAAGTTGGACACAATGAGGAACTGGCATGAAAGAGGAGTTGATGCCTGGAATGATCAGCAATGATCTTATCAAATGACAGAGCAGATTTGAGGGTATGAATGCCCTCCTCCCTCTCCTATTTCTTATGTCTCTATCTTCATACTTTTCTAATTTATCGTTATTTAAGTTTAAGTCATTAGTTTCAGACCAAGTTTCTTATCCTGAAACTGAATGTGTACTCATTATATGCTCACTCTTGCCTGGAGGATGCCTTTCTTGAAAGCAATTAAACAATAGTTTCTCATGACATATTACGAGCACTAAAACTTCCTATTGATATTCCAGAAATGTTTCAAAACATACGAACATATTGATCAAATCTAAAATCAGCTGCAACCCAAGAATGAATAAATCCGACATTCCAAAAGTACTTTATTGGTTCTAAAGTGCTTTATGCTGTTTTTATATTATGTAAGGGACAATAGGAAAGCTAAATGTTTTCATGAATGAAAATGCATCTCAATCTCAAGCAACAGCCCATGCTTTTGGTGAAATTTAAAATTTAATTAGTGAAATCTGGCATTAAAAGCTAGTATCAAAATGATGGCCATAAAACTACCATTAATTGTTGTCAAACCCATGCAGTTTACCAATGTCCTTTCTTGAAGGAAATCTGCCATCCTTACTTGGTCTGGCCAATGAATAATTCCAGATTTAAAGTAATGTGGTTTACTCCTAACTTCCTGCTGAAAAGGTCCAGGCAAGCCTCTCAATTCAAGAGTATTTCGAGGTGGGAAAAGAAATGATGGCCTTTCTCAGCAGACTCATTTCCCATGAGAGAATAAACAAAATAATATATTTTGGTTTAAAAACAAACTTTGCAAGCCCATTAATCTTAAAATTTTATCAGCACATTTAAAATTGGCTAGCCGTACATAACACTGTTTTAAATCTCACTGAAGACATAGCTTTGATGGCAACAGCCTTCACAGTGTACTAGAGGTAGAAATACATACCTAAATCTGCAATGCAGCACTGTCCATTCTCCTTCACAAGGATGTTTTTGCTTTTAAGATCTCTATGTGCAATTGCAACTTTCCCCTGTGTCCCAATGATTTCTGTATGTAAGTGTGTTAGACCACTAGCAGTGGACAATGATAATCGTAAACAATCTGCAGTGTCCAGAGTTGTATGCTGTAGGTAGTCATAGAGTGATCCTGCCTCATGATAATGAGTAATCAGCCATAGCTGTGTGCTGGAATTTCTGGATGTCATGTCAGAGGCAATAAAACCTACAGGGGGAAGAAACAACATATATAATTTATAAGTATTGAATAATATTTCACAATAAATTTGAATAATATTTTAAGTTGGTTTTACATGTTAAACAAATGCCACTTATACTCTCATTGCTTTACAATGTACAATAAAACGACTTCATGATTTCTATGAGGGATTCAACAATGAAAGGAGGGAAAGGGATTACATTCTTAGGTTTAATCAGCTAGGGAGTGAGTTAGCGTAGAAGCATAGGACCAGTGGAGACTATTGGGCTCTTCGAGCCTGCTCTGCCATTCGATGTTGTCATCCAACTCAATACCCTGTTTTGCTTTCTCCTCAGGACCTTGATCCCTTCTGCACTATGAACTAAATCTAACTCCTTCTTGAAAACATTCAATAATTCATTCTCTCATTATCTGTGGCACAGCCTTGCCACTCTCTGGATGCAGATATTTCTTCTCATCTCAATCCTAAATGGCCTACCCCATAATATACATAAATTAAAGTGTAGTAATTTGTGAATTATACCCAGAGTACTCTCTAACAAAAACAATATTAGGAGCATACATGAGATTAATGTATGGCCTCAGATATAGTACAAAAGAGAGAGCTTCAAATTCCTAGGACAATAGGACCAATTCTGTGGGAAGAAGACCCTGTTCAAGATGGAGAGACTCCACCTAAATAGAGGTGACACCAATATCCTTGGCAGGTGGATAGTGTATTACAACAAAGACATAAGTTACACATAGGATTGGGAAAGACAATTAGAGTTAAAAACAATACAAGTTAGATTAGATCATTAAAAACTCAGAAGGAGGACAAAGTCTGACTTGGAATGCATGTGTGTAAATGTAAAGTGTGATTAGTACCATTGGTGAGCTGCAGCTGCAAATAGGCAGGTAGGAAAAGGAGGAAGCAGCAAAAAGTGAGAGTCAGCTTCAAACACAAAGTGAAGGCTTTGACAGTTCATGGCTCAGATACTCAGCAAAGAGTGCGAAAGAGCAAGCATGAGGAGATATTAGCAGTTTTGATTCAGACAATTAGTGCTAGAGAGAATGTCCTCAAGGTTCATTGATAAAAACCTCTCTCATTGGAGTTGATACAACGAGGTCAAGTGTTAGACATTCTGCATCGGGTAACTCAAGTCTTGTCTGTCCAGAACTCAACCATAATCTGTAAGGCATAAATCAGGAGTGTCTGGGTAAGTGCAGCTCCAACAACACTGAAGAAGCTTAACACCAAAGATGACGAAGCAGCAAGCTTGACTGGCATTGCATCACCATGTTCAATATTGACTGGTGAGAGCTTGATTTCAGCACAATTCTTTTTTTTACCTGAAGCAGCAATGTTGAATCTCGTAATAGAAGAAACTGGATGTGTACATTGCGATATTGAAGAATCCAACAAGCATTTATTACAACTACCTACTATGTGCAAACATTGCCTTCTTCTAACTCATGCATCTCTCAGATAACATTAAACTCAGATTACAAACAACTGTGTGCTTTCAATAGAATATTAGGCCTCAAGTGATTGGGGAAAAGTGGAGTATGAGATCATTGTAGGATTGAGTAACCTTTCAAAAATCATTTTGACTTGATTAAGCAAGTGAGGAATTAAATTACATTCTGTTTCAGTGGCGTTAGTTGCAAACACTTTTTGAGGGGAAGAAAGCCATTAACTTCAGGTGAAAAGTACAGTAATTGGTTTATGATTTCATTCTTTTATGGTTAGGTTGATGCAAACCTAGGCTAATGCACAAGAGAATGCTTTATTGCAAAGGGATTTTAGACAAGTTGCAGCTACATCTTAAAATATTATAGTTTTGCAATTTAAACTATTCAACAGGTCCCTTGAATAACACAAAAAGTCAGTGTGGGCTTGAAAAATAGTTAAATCAAGTTCATTAAAGTAATCAAAAGTTGTTCAGGAGTCGCATATGATTGTTTTAGTTAAGAATATTAGGTTTTGGAGAACATTTACATGTTTCATTTGGAATATTTCAGATGACCGTTAATCACCAGGAGGTAACAATACATACTCTGAGCAGATGCATTAATTGTTCACTGTTACCATCTTATTGGATGCAAACCAATGAAGTTAGTAAGCTAAGAGAGACAAAATCAAGATCTTACAAAGATCCTGTATGTCAAAAAAAATGACTCGGTATATGGTAGGAAGTGATGTCATGAAGGTGACCATTACTTTTAAAATGAACAAATCAAGAATTAGGCAGATGAAAATTGGATCCCAAACCGGTTTAGTGGCAGGAGGCAGGGGTGATGGTAAAAGGTTGTTTTTGTGACTGGAATGCTGTATCTAGTAATATACTGCAGGATGTAGTGCTTGGTCTCTTGCTGTTTATATGTATTAAGGATCCAGACATGAATGTAAGAGGTAAGTTTTCAGGGGACACGAACACCTGTAAATAGCAAGGAGGAAAGCCTTAGATTACAGGATGATGTAGATTCCTGGTCAGATGGACAGAATTTGGAATTTGGTCCTGAAAAGTGAGAAGTGATGCATTTTGAAAAGACTAACATGGCAAGGAATTAGACAATAAATGATAGTACCCTTAGTAGTGCAGAGGATCAGAGGGTCTTTGGTGTACATGTCCATAATGTTTACAGATAGCAGGGTAGGTGGATAAGTTGATTAAGAAAGCATTTGGCACATTAGTCAAGGCATTGCATATAACAGTATGGAGGTTATGATGGAGCTGCAAGAGATGTTAGTTGGGCCACAGCTAGAGTACTGTGTGCAGTTTTGGTCACTACTCAACAGAAAGAATGAGATTGCATTTGAGAGGATGAAAGAAAGAGATTCATCAGGATGCTGCCAAGGCTGGAGAGATTTATCTATGAAGAGAAAATAGATCGGCTGTGCTGTTTTTTTTCGAGCAGAGAAGGTTGGAGGTAATCAGATTGCGATGTATTAAATTTTTTACAGCCATAGCTAAAGCAGATATTAAAAAACATTTTCCCTTATAAAATGGATCAATGACTAGTGGGGCAGGGAGTGGGGTGCACAGATTTATGATAAATCCCCTCCAAACATCCTGGATTGTAAGGATGAATGTTTTAACTCAGAGTGATGGGTATCTGAGACCCACTAGTTGAAAAGGGTGGTACAGGCAGGCACCATTACATTAATGTACAATTTAGATGATGTAGGTGGAGGTGCTGGAGATTAGAGTCAAGATTAGAGTGGTGCTGGAAACACACAGCAGGTCAGGCAGCATCTGACGAGCAGAAAATTCGATATTTCAGGCAAAAGCCTTTCATCAGGAACCTGATGAAGGACTTTTGCCCGAAACGTCGATTTTCCTGCTCCTCGGATGCTGCCTGACCTGCTGTGCATTTCCAGCACCACTCTAATCTTAACTATTTAGATAATGTGCCAAGTGCAAGAAAATGAGACTAGAGTAGATAGATGCTTGATGAGTTGCACAGACATGATGGGTCAAAGGGCTTCTTTCCACATTACAAAACTCTGACTCTATATCAACCTCATTCCTGAAGAAGGGCTAATGCCCGAAACGTCGATTCTCCTGTTCCCTAGATGCTGCCTGACCTGCTGCGCTTCTCCAGCAACACATTTCCATCTCTATATCAACCTAGTCAATCCAAAATTGCTGGTGAACTATTCAAGAGACAATTCGAGTTTCTGATCATGCACAACAGATGGTGGCTTGCAAAGGTTAAAAAGTAATGATTCTTGGTGGCTTGGTGCTGGAAAAAAAGACTGAAGACAAGGGGAACATCAGTCTACAGAAAACAAAGAGAACTGTGTTCTGTCTATCCCTTCAAGTATTTTGTAGATTTCAATGAGATCACCTCTCATTCTTCAAAACTCTAGAGATCATAGGCTCAATTTGCCTAATCTTTCTTCAAAGGACAGTCCTGCCACCCAGAAATGTGTCTGGGGAAATTTCATTGCATTCATTCTAGGACAATAATATCTTTCTTACAATCAAGGAGACCAAAACTGCACACAGTACTCCAGATGTGATCTAACCAATATACAATTGAAGCAAGACTTTGCTACTCCTGTACTCAATAAAGGCTAACATTTCACTACCCTTCCTAATAGCCTTCTGCACATCCATGTTTGCCTTCAGTGATATCAACAGATATATCCAAGTCCCTTTGTACATCTACGCTTTGCAATCTCTCACCATTTAAGAAATACTCTGGATATCTGGTTTTTGTACCAAAGTGAATGCTTTCATATTTTTCCATCCTACATTCCATCTGCCATGTTCTTGCCCATTTATAAAGCCAGTTCAAATCCTCCCGCAATGACTTTACATCTTCTTCATAACACATATTCTCACTTAGCTTTGTATCATCTGCAAATCTGGAAATATTACATTTGGTCGACACATCTAAATCATTGACACATATATTGTGAGCAGCTGAGGTGTTTGCATTGATCCTTGTGATAACCCACTAGCCATAGCCTGACAGTATGAGATTGACTCATTTATTCCAAGGGCTGTTTTCTGTCTGTTAGCCAGTCATTAATTCATGCCAGTATATTACCTCCTATCCTACATGTTTTAATTTTTCTAACCAGCCTCCTGTGAGGGATCTTATCAAAAGCCTTCTGAAAATCTAAGCACATTACAGCAATTGATCCTCCTTTTATCAATTTTGTTCTGAACACGTTCAAAAAAATTTGTTCAACAAGTTTGTCAAACACTGTTTCCCATCTGCAGATCTATGCTGATAATGCACAATCAGATCATTATCAAGTCACATTCAGAACCTTTACAATAGATACTGGCATTTTTCTTGCTATTGACGTCAGGCTGACAGGATGCTCGTTCCCAGTTTTCTCCCTCATTCCGCTCTTAAATAGTGGGGGAACCTCCAACCCAAAATAATCATTCATAACCTGTAGAATTTTAGAAGATAATCACCAATACATCAACTATCTCTTCAGCCATAGAGGCACGGGATTGAGGGTGATTTAGCGGTTCGGATCAGAAATTGGCTAGCTGAAAAAAGACAGAGGCTGGTGGTTGATGGGAAATATTCGTCCTGGAGTTCAGTTACTAGTGGTGTACCGCAAGGATCTGTTTTGGGACCACTGCTGTCTGTCATTTTTGTAAATGACCTGGATGAAAGCATAGAAGGATGGGTTAGTAAATTTGCGGATGACACTAAGGTCGGTACAGTTGTGGAAAGTGACGAAGGATGTTGTAGGTTACAGAGGGACATAGATAAACTGCAGAGCTGGGTTGAAAGGTGGAAACTGGAGTTTAATGCAGAAAAATGTGAGGTGATTCACTTTGGAAGGAGCAACATAAATAAAGAGTACTGGGCTAATGGTAAGATTCTTGGTAATATCGATGAACAGAGAGATCTCTATGTCCATGTACATAGATCCCTGAAAGTTGCCACCCAGGTTGATAGGATTGTTAAGGGGGCATACGGTGTGTTCGTTTTTATTAGTAGAGGGATTGACTTTCAGAACCATGAGGTCATGCTGCAGCTGTACAAAACTCTGGTGCGGCCACACTTGAGTATTATGTACAGTTCTGGTCATTGCATTATAGGAAGGGTGTGTAAGCTTTGGAAAGGGTTCAGAGGAGATTTACTAGGATGTTGCCTGGTATAGAGGGAAGGTCTTACAAGGAAAGGCTGAGGGACTTGAGGCTGTTTTCATTAGAGAGAAGAAGGTTAAGTGGTGACTAAATTGCGACATATAAGATAATTAGAAGGTTAGCTAGGGTGGACAGTGAGAGCCTTTTTCCTCAGATGGTGATGGCTAAAACAAGGGGATATAGCTTTACATTGAGGAGTAATAGATATAGGACAGATGTCAGAGGTAATTTCTTTACCCAGAGAGTAGTAAGAGCATGGAATGGCCTACCTGCAACAGTAGTAGACTTGCCATCTTTAAGGGTATTTAAATGGTCATTGGATGGACATATGGATGAAAATGGAATAGTGTAGGTTCGATGGTTTCAGATTGGTATCACAGGTCATGCAACATTGAGGACAAAAGGGCCTGTACTGTGCTGTAATGTTTTATGTTCTTAACACTCCGGGATGTAGAACATCAGGTCCTGGGGATTTATCAACTTTCAGCCCTATTAATTTTATCCGATATGATTTTCTTGTATGTGCTAACTTCCTTCAATTCCTCATTCTCCCTAGACACTTGGGTCTCTACTACTGGAAGATTTTTTATATCTTCCTCAGTGATAACAGACATAAAGTAATCATTTGCTTGTCTGCCATTTCTCTGGCCCCCTTTATAACTCGGCCTTATAATGAGCCACATTTGTTTTAGCCAAATATGGCTTGTTTACACATCTATAAAACTTCTACAGTCCTTTGTTTTGCTAGATTGCATTTATATTCTATTTTCTATTCCTAATCAGTTTATTGGGTTTTTTTTGCTGTTTTCTATACACAATGTTAGGGAACTAAGTGTCTAGGAGGCCAGCACTGAAGGAAATCAGTATAAGTAAGAAAATGGTGCTGGGAAATTAATCAGTTAAAGAATTGACAAATCACCAGGGGCAGAAAATCTGCATCCCAGAGTACTAAACAAAGTGGCCCTGGAAATATTAAATGCATTGGTGGTCATCTTCCAAAATTCCGGAGCAATGCTACAGATTATAGGATGGCAAACATAGCACCAATATTTTATAAAGGGAGGTAGAGACAAAACAGAAAATGACAGACCAGGTAAACGGACATCAGTACTGAGAAAATGTTGGAGTTTAATATAAAATAGTAATAACAGAATATTTGGTTAGCATTAATGGGATTGGACAAAGCCAGCTTGGATTTATTAAAGGTAAGTCATGCATAACAACGTGCAAACTCCACACAGTCAGTCGCCTGAGTCGGGAATTGAACCCGGGTCTCTGGTGCTGTGTTCTACCCATGTCTCCGTAATAGCCACAAGTAACCTCCCAAAATGTTAGGGAACTAAGTGACTAGGAGGGCAGCACTGAAGGAAATCAGTATAAGTAAGAAAATGGTGCTGGGAAATTAACCAGTTAAAGAATTGACAAATCACCAGGGGCAGAAAATCTGTACCCCAGAGTACTAAACAAAGTGGCCCTGGAAACATTAAATGCATTGATGGTCATCTTCCAAAATTCCATAGATTCTGGAGCAATGCTACAGATTAAAGGATGGCAAATATAGCACCAGTGTTTTATAAAGGGAGGTAGAGACAAAACAGAAAATGACAGACCAGTTAAACTGACATCCGTACTGAGAAAATGTTGGAGTTTAATATAAAATAATAATAACAGAATATTTGGTTAGCATTAATGGGATTGGACAAAGCCAGCTTGGATTTATTAAAGGTAAGTCATGCATAACAAACCTACTGGAGTTTTCAGGAAGTTAACTAGGAGAATAGACAAGGGACAACTAGTGGATATGGTATATTTGGATTTTCAGCACCTTTTGATATGGATGGTGGGAAAAATTAAAGCAAATGGAATAGGGGTTGAGATATTAGCATGATTGAGAATTGGTTGACAGACAGGAAATAGACAATGAGAATAAATGGATCCTTTTTGTAGTGGCAGGCAGTGATTAGTAGGGTA
Organism: Chiloscyllium plagiosum; assembly: GCF_004010195.1. Classification (NCBI taxonomy): domain Eukaryota; kingdom Metazoa; phylum Chordata; class Chondrichthyes; order Orectolobiformes; family Hemiscylliidae; genus Chiloscyllium; species Chiloscyllium plagiosum. The sequence goes on from NC_057716.1 coordinate 57,844,578, forward strand.
CTGCAAGAATCAGTGCTTGCATCCCAGCTATTCACAATATATGTAAATTATTTGGATGAGAGACCCAAATGCAACATGCAATGACAAAACTGGGCAGTGTTGAGAGCTGTAAGGAGTATGCAAGGAGGCTTCAAAGTAAATTGAACAAGTTGAATGAACGAGAAAACACATGGCAGATTCTGCACAACGTGGTTAAACATGAAATTGTACATTTTACTGTAGAAAAAAGTATTATTTGAACACTGATATTTTGAGAAATGTGGATGTATAACGGGATCTGTGTCCTTGTACATCAGTCAATAAAACCAGAAAGGCAGGTGCAGCGAGCAATTAGGAAGGTATATTGGCCAAAGTAATGGCCAACGATTTAAGTTCAGAAGTAAAGGCATCTTACTGCAGTTATACAGAGACTTGTACAGAGACCACACCTGAAGTACTGCATGCAGTTTTGGCCTCCCTACTTAAGATAGGCTATACTTGCCATAGGGGGAATGTGGCAGAATTCAATAGACTTACTTTGAGGAAAGATTGGTTCAACTGGGTCTATTCAGTACAGTTTAGAAATATCTGATTGACACATAAATTTCTAACAAGGCTGGTCAGCCTAGATGCAGGGAGGATGTTTTCCCTAGTTGGGGAATCTAGAACCAGGGAACACAATCTCGGGATCTAGGATTGACCATTTAGGACTGAGAGGAGAAGGTGGTGAAGTTGTACAGTTCTGCACAAGAGAAGGCTGTGGATGCCAAATCATTGAATGTATTCAAGAAAGAAGTAGATTAGATTTTAAAGGGTTTGAGAAATATGGGAAGAAAGAGGATCAGCTATGATCATATTGAATAGCGTAGCAAGTTCAGAACAGCCGAATGGCCTACTCCTGCACCTCGTCTCTCTGCTCCCAGTACTGGTCACCATATTAGACATGTTGTTATGTGATGGGAATTAAATTGTACTTGTGTATCTCTGTTTGTGCCTTATTGCAAATGTAGCATGTGTTCAGGCAGTGTGCCCTTAACTTTTATTGTCTATTAGAAATAATTCCAGTTTCAAATCAGATTTGATATTCTGCTTTTTTATTCTCTCTTCTAGTCTCCAGAGTATCCTTGAGATTCTGTGTTGCCAACTTTTCCAATTTGGGCTAGCCTTTGGGGTTTTTTTTTAAAACAAATGCAATTTTAATTTTAGACATGCAAGATGGTACAACTCACCTAAAATATTTTCATTTCTCAACAACACACTGTTGTAGATTTCAGTCTCTCTGAACCAAGATCTTTCATCTCGAGAAGAAAATATCTTTACTGCCACGTTTTCCCCTTGCCACTGACCCTGCCAAACCTCTCCAAAACGTCCCTTACCTGTGGAACAGAACACAAAACAAAAGCCAAATCACATTAAAAGAGAGTTTGTACATGTCATCACGTTCCCAACACACCACCTGACTATCATACTGATAATTGGTTGCTTGAACAAATTCACTCAGTGGAAGATGAGAAGTAAAGGCTTGGAGTTACAATGGCCCAGTGATATTATTCGTCACCCTCCTGGCTCTGTTTGTGTTTTGCTTTATATATAGAATACATAAAATCCCTACAGTGTGGAAACAGGCCATATGGCCCAACCAGTTCACACCTACCCTCTGACGAGTAACCCAACCACACCCATACCCCTACCCTATTATTCTACATTTACCCCTAACTCGTGCACCTAACCTACACATCCCTTAACACAATGGGCAATTTAGCATGGCCAGTTTACCTAAACTGCACATCTCTGGATTGTCGGAGGAAACCGGAGCACCCAGAGGAAACCCACGGAGAAACGGGGCGAATATGCAGACTCTACACGGACAATCGCCCAAGGTTGGAATCGAACCCGGGTCCTGGAGCTGTGAGGCAGCAGTGCTAACCACTAAGCCACTGTGCCAAGACATCAAGTGTGCATTTAATACCATTCCTAGTGTGGCCCTGATCAGATAATTGGAAGGAAAGAAACACGAAAAGGAGGCAAAACGATCAAAGAGTAGTAAAAACGTTTGGTTTTACAAAAAGGTCATTTTCATGGGTAATCTTTCTGCTTTTTTTTCCCCCAAATGTCATCTGCTGGTACTCTAGATATCACACATTTGTTCATCGCTTCTTTTTTAGTAATGGTGTTTTTAAACCTCACTTCACAACCAATCCTAATAGCGGCTTGCATTCTGCAGACACCTCAACACAAACCACGGCCTCCTTCAGTGTTGCATCGCTTTACTTGTGATAAGACAATAGATATTCCTTTCATACATTCTGGGATGGAGGAAGGATTTTTAAAAAGTTTTTTTGAGAAGCATTTTCAGGTGAATTAATATCTCTGTCACAGAGAGCTCTGGTCTGTCAGAAATTAAAGTAAACCACTTCTAGTGTTTATCAAATAGAAGCCAATACATATTTTAGAGTTATAGATTTCAAAAAAGTGATATAAGTAATCTTTGTACAATAACTCTTGCCTTGTTTGAAACAGTTGAGGACTGTAGGATTGGTATGTCTTCTTTTCTCTAGCAGGAAACAGGACAGTTTTACATTTATGATAGAGCTTCTGAACACTAACATTTCTGAAATTAAACATTTCCATTACACAGTCACCTGAAAATGCTTTAGTTTCAAAATTTTGAGTTAACTTTATAAAAATTCATTTACTGTACAGTGTCACCCAGTGACATCCAGGGTGAAGAGAGAAAAAAGTATTTTTAGGGAACATAAAATGGATTGTTCAGTTTAACCACCAGATGGAGCACTTCACCCATACCGAAAGCCCAGCCCTCTCAAAATCCATATCCTATTCTAAAACTTAAAAAGAGAAAACACATCAGAATATAATCAGGAAAATCAAAATATTAGGTCCCACCAACCTTCATGGCCATCTTATCCTCTCAAGAATATATGCCAGTGAGGACAAGATTTATCAGGAATAAAACCCGGTCACAAATCATTAAAAGCTTTGGAATCTTTGGCTCAGATTTTAATGGCTTCCTTTTTGGCAGGTAAGTTTTGATACTGTTTCTTTCTGCACCTGAATTGTGAACAATGTATTTTTAAACTCCAGAATTAATTTAAATGCCATGTACATCTCTATGACTCTATAACTGACATCAACAATTTCAGGCAGAAATGCTGACGACTGGAACTGCAGGAGATGGGGAAGAGGCAAAAGTGAGGACTGCAGATGCTGGAAATCAGGATCAAGATTAGAGTGGTGCTAGAAAAGCACAGATGGGGAAGACCTAAACAAGTATTTTGCATCAGTGTTTACTGTGGAGAAGGACATGGAAGACACAAAATGTGGGAAAATAGATGATGACATTTCCAAAAATGTCCACATTACAGAGCAGTTGGTGCTGGATGTCTTAAATGCATAAAGGTGGATAAATGCCCAGCACTTGATCAGGTGTACCCAAGAACTCTGTGGGAAGCTACAGAGGTGATTGCTGGGCCCCTTCCTGAGATATTTGTATCATTAATAGTCACAGACAAGGTACAAGACTGTAGGTTGGCGAACGTGGTGCCACTATTTAAGAAAGGTGGTAAGGAAAAGCCAGGGAACTATAGACTAGTAAGCCTGACATCAGTGGTGGGCGGTTGTTGGAGGGAATTTTGAGGGACAGGATTTACATGTATTTGGGAAAGCAAGGACTGATTAGGGGTAGTCAACATGGCTTTGTGCGTGGGAAATCATGTCTCTCAAACTTGATTGAGTTTTTTGAAGTAGTAACAAAAAGGATTGATGAGGGCAGAGCAGTAGACATGATATATATGGAGTCGAGAGTGTGTTGCTGGAAAAGTACGGCAGGTCGGGCAGCAATAGAGGAGCAGGAGAATCGAAGTTTCGGGCCGGAACCCTTCATCAGGAAATGATCTATATGGACTTGAGTAAGGTTTTGACAAGGTTCATCATGGTAGACTTGTTAGCAAGGTTGGATCACATGGAATGCAGGGAGAACTAGCCATTTGGATACAGAACTGGCTTGAAGCCAGAAGACAGAGGGTGGTGGTGGAGGGTTGTTTTTCTGACTGGAGGCCTGTGACCAGTGGTATGCCACAAAGATCGATGTTGGGTCCGCTGCTTTTCATCATTTATATAAATGATTTGTATAAACATAGGAGATATAGTTCACATATTTGCAGATGACACCAAAATTGGAGGTAGAGTAGACAGCAAAGGTTACCTCAGAGTACTATGGGATCTTGATCAGATGAGCCAATGGGCTGAGGAGTGGCAGATAGAGTTTAATTTAGATAAATGTGAGGTGCTGCATTTTGGAAAGGCAGATCAGGGAAGGACTTGTACACTTAATGGTAAGGTCCTAGGGAGTGTTGCTGAACAAAGACCTTAGAGTGCAGGTTCATAGTTCTTTGAAAATGGAGTGGCAGGCATACAGGGTAGTGAAGAAGGCATTTGTTATGTTTGCCCTTATTGCTATAGGAAGGATGTTTTGAAACTTGAAATGGTTCAGAAAAGACTTACAAGCATGTTGCCAGGGTTAGAGGGTTTGAGCTATAAGGGCTGGGACTGTTTCCCCTGGAGCGTCAGAGACTGAGGGGTGACCTTATAGAGGTTTATAAAATCATGAGACACATAGAAAGGGTGAATAGACAAGGTCTTTTCCCCAGGTTGGGAAGTCCAGAACTCGAGGGTTTATGGTGAGAGGGGAAAGATTTAAAAGGGACCTAAGGGGCAACTTTTTCACACAGAGGGTAGTGCATGAATGAAATGAGCTGCCACAGGAAGTGGGGGAGAATGGTACATTTACAACATTTTAAAGGCATCTGGATGGATACACGAATAGGAAGAATTTAGAGGGATTCGATCCAAATGGGACTAGATTAGTTTAGGATATCTGCTTGGTATGGACGAGTTGGACCAAAGGGTGCTGTACATCTCTGACTCTACAAATCGTCACTAAAAAAACTCTGGTATGGGTCATGTCCCAGAAGTGCTACAGTCAGAGGTGGCAGTGGAAGCAGAATGACTTCAGGGCAGGAAGATTTTCAATTTCGCATGAAGCTCAGTGTGGTATTCCTGCTTCAGCTTGGGTCCCCAAGGAACTAAAATCACATCTTCAGACACTGATACAGTGCCAAGCGTGTATGATGGTCATTTCCCAATCAGGACTCCAATGTTCAAATTTCAGTCAAAATACACATTCTATTAAGGATGGATGGGTGCCCTAGCTCCCTGCCACTTAGATAGAAAAAATGCAGCAGACCCAGCAGTTTCAGGGTGGGGAAGTAGCTTAGCAATTTTAAACTACCTATCTGTTCATTCTCTCAGCCAGGCAAGGTTAAAATCATGCTATTTATAATCAAACTTGCCGTCTTTCAGATAGTAAAATCCATTACCATAATTGAAAAGAAATGGGGCTAAGTTCTCTCCAGTGTCCTATTATCCCTCAATCAACATCAGAACAATAAAATGTCTGGTCATTATCACATTGGTGTTTTCAACAGCCAAGAGGAGAAAGATTTAAAAGGGACCAGAGTGGCAACTTTTTCCACAGAGAGTGGTTCATATGTGGAATGAGCTGCCAGAGGAAGTGGTAGATGCAGGTCCAGTTACAACATTTAAAAGACATTTGGACAGGTATACAAGTAGGAAAGTTTTGGGGGGATATGGGCCAAACACAGGCTAGTGGGTCTAGCTGATAATTTGGGAAAGTGTCAGCATGGACGAGTTGGACCAAAGGGTCTGTTTCCATGCTGTATGGCTCTCTGAATAAAGTAATATAGTTAAATAACTTCTGTATGCTGGTTTGCAACCACTAGCTGTAAAACATTACATTAAATTCATTTGTATGCTCAGAACAATTCAGATGAATCTCATCGGTTTGTCTACAGCCCTTGATTGGATATGTTTCATTGTCGATATAGCAGGAATCCAGTGTTAGACTCTGGCTTTTTTTTTAATTCATTCATTCACAGGATGGGGACATCGCTGACCAGGCAGTAATTATTGTCCACCCCTTATTGCCCACTCAGCAGTTTAACAGTCAACCAGGTCCAGGAGTTAACATGGCAGTTTCCTTCTCTAGAAGACATTCATGAACCAGATGTGCTTTTCCCAAACATCAGCAATGTTTTTGAGTTCATCATTAGTCTCTTCGTTCCAGATTCTGATTGAATTCAAATTCCACCAACTGCCATAGTAGGATTCAAACCCAGGCCCCCAGAACATTACCTGGATTGCTGGATTAATAGTCTAGTAATAGTGTTTAGGAGAGGCGATGACCTAGTGGTATCATCACTGGACTGTTAATCTAGAGACCGAAGTAATGTTCTGGGCACCTGGGTTCAAATCCTGCTATGGAAGTTGGTGAAATTCAAAACGGAATTGAATTCAATAAAAATCTGAAACAGGGATGACCATGAATCCATTGTTGGGGAAAAACCCATTTGCTTCACTAATGTCCTTTTGGGGAAAGAGAGGAAACTGCCATCCTTACATGGTCTGTGACACCAGACCCACAGCAATGTGGTTGACTCTTAATGTGGACAATAAATGCTGACCTGGCCAGTGACACTCTCATCCTGTGAATGGATATAATAAATAATAATAATAATAAACAAACAACACCATGAAACAATTGCCTCCTCTTGTTATTTGCATTTTTGTGCTGCATCCCTATACCTGTCGGTCAGTCATTAATAATTAATTCCTCTACTTTCTTCAAAAATAAATGCCAGTGCAGCTATTGGGATTTAAATTATATCTTACACCTGAAATGATGCTGCCAACATTGGCACATTGTAAATGAAAAATATCTCAATATAAACATAAAAATTGGGGTCAATCATGAAGCCTCTCAAACGTAATCTGCTTTTTAAATAGATCACAGTTTATGTGTACATCAGCACTTTTTAACCACTTTTTGAGATCCCTAACCAACAATATCAAATTGATGCAAGCTCATCAACCTGAATCCTAACGTGTTCTTCCTCCTCTCTCCCTCTAAACAGATGTTGCTGACTGGCAGTATTTTGCCTTCGGTTAAAACAATTCTAGGCTTGAACATTTCAACTAACCAGCATTTAATCTACTTGGAGAGGAGGATTCCAGATTTCCATGGTCCTGCGAAGAAATTTGCCAAATCTCTGTACACTGCATTTTCCAAACCCATGACCACTAGAAGGACAAGGGCAACAGATACATGGAAAGACCACCTACAGGTTCCTCTCCAAGCCACAGTTCATCCTGGCTTGGAAATATATTGCAGTTCATAGGTTGGAGGTAGATCCACAATATTAATAGGGAGGGTATTTCAGATTTCTGTTGGAGATAGTTATTGCCCAGCCTACTTCTAAAAAAAAAACTCCTAAAAACTAGAAGCAGAATCACACAATATGTTTGCATCATTCCAACAAAACTGTTCCACTGCGGAGGTCATCATATGTTCTTTTGAGGTTTCTTCCGAGAGGAAAAACTGCACAACTTTTAACAAATACACATACATGTGTATCCATGCACACAGATCAACCCCTTTATCTTCCCTGAAATCACCCCTACAATCCCCCAAACACAAAAAAGGATTTTGGGCATTGTGAACAACTAGCTACAGTCATTATAGCTAGATTTGTGTTCTCTCAGTTATTGATCATTATTGCATCCACACAACTTGCTGTGCCTTCCAAACCTGAAAAATTGGATGAACAACACTTTTTATTCCTTCATTCAAGACAAAGATACGTAAGATTGAAAAGGGGAGGCTCTATTGCAATAAGTTTAAGGGTGGAACTCGTTTAATTTGCTTGCTTAATGAGAATCCAACATTGTCAGGAGTAGATGGGAGCTTAGAAAGCAAAGCAAACATTAGTCATGACCATATTTTATCATGCAGCAGACTGGAGGAGCCAAATGGCCGCCTCTGCTCCTAATTCATTTGTTTATTTGTACTAAACTCTGGAGAAATATTCATGACTCACTAAACACAGTCAAACAAAGTAAAGCCAGGTTTATATATGATGGGGGTTGATTAAAATGATCAGTTTTGAATTTAGTTTGAAGTTCCAAAACTGTTGCATTTCAAGGGAAACTGGCTTAAAACAAATGCAATTTGTTTTTAATTCAGTATTTTGTGACACAGAAAATTAAACTCTCAACCTTTCAAACTCCTATGTTCCAGTGAAAAAAGCCCCAGCCTATCTTTATAACTCAAACCTTCCATACCCAGCACCATTGACAAGCAAGTCCTGTTTTCCAGAAGGCAAAGTTTGGAAAGTATACATTAGATCCAAAGAATTTTGAAAACCTCCTTAAAGAATAATTCTTTACAAATTCCAAGTGCTAACACCTTTAGAGGAGCTCTTTTACTAACGGGTAGGGAAGGTGAAAGGAAAGCAAAATCACACTTTTTTTTCCTCTTTGCCCATCCAAAACAGTAGTCACACAATACACCTTGGAAACAGCAAAAACACACTAATTCATTATGACTTCCAACTTAACTCACCTACACATTCTACAAGGGTAATTTGCCGAGCAACTGTTCTTTGTATGAGGAAAGGAAGACCTGATCCACTGCCTGATGTGCAGGAATGATCCAACAGATTCTGTGGGAAAAGAAATTATCCTACAAAGTGAACTGCAATTACTTGTTTTTTTCATGAAAACAAACACTTTTGAGACTTGAGATTTTTAAAAGGAGAAAGTAAATATATTTGTCCTGAAGACAGCTGGAGACACCAACCTCCTCATGCAATCATGTTCTTTGAACCCATAAATTGAGAAGGCATCTTCTCAACAACTGTTAGACAGTGAACATTAGAGGAAATGCTGGTAAGACAAGCTGCCATTGCATCGTCACATCCCCAAACAGTGCATATTGTGTAAAGTTTACAGGACAATTCCTATTAACAATATTAGAGTTCTCTAACTGAAACTTTTGCACTTCAAAATGTACTTGTCCACATCTTAATGTGCATAATAGGTCCTCAAAGCTTCAAAGACAGAAGTGTCTTTTTGTGACACCGCTTATGAATGCACATAACATAATCTGATTGTGATACTACATGGACACTACTCCATAGTTTTACCTCACCAAGTTCCAATTTAAAACTAAATTGTATATTATAACTTCTTGGAAATTCATTAGAGTATTATTAGGGTCTTTTTGTCTTTCAAGTATGCTCTTCGAAAATGCTTGGGCTAGAAAAAGATAGTGGTATTAGATTTATAAAATCAAGCCAGTTTTTGAAATAATCTAAATATTGAAGACTTATTTGATATTTTAAAATGTTGTGCAAAATGATCTATTTGACCAGACACAGGAAAAACAAGCAAAAGTCTCAATCAAAAAACAGATAAATGAAAAATAAATAAATGAATAATCCTTACTGCTAAGGTGTTATCTCCAACATTAGAGGCAATCAGTCCATCAATGGCACCATACTCAACCTCTCGAGCATTTAGTCTTTGCATTTGATTTTGATGGAGTTTGCGTAATATCAGCACTGTCGTCATGGACGCAATGATCATAACAATCACCGGAGCAAGAACAACAATAACCAGGGTTTTTACATTGTAACCCAACTCTGTTCCTTGCTGTGACTTTCCTTTGGAAATAAAGAAAGGAAATTACTTTTAAAGTATTTAATGATACTAACATAGAATTATAGAATCTCGACAGTGCAAAAAGCAGCCATTTGACCCATTAAGTCTGCATTGAAAACCTGAAGAGCATCCCACCCAGACCCAGTACCCTAACCTATCCCAACAACCTCACATTTCCCATGGCTAATCCACCTAGCCTGTTACATTCCTGGACACACTGGGCAATTTAGCATGGCCAATCCACCTAACCTATACATCTTTGGACTGTGGGAGGAAACAGGAGCACCCGGCAGACTCCATACAATCACACAAGGCTGGAAATGAACCAGGTCCCAGATGCTGTAAGTCAGCAGTGCTAACCTCTGAGCCACCATACCACCCTCAAATCTTTCCAATGTTACATGAGTACTTCACTAACAAAGTATTTTTAAAAAATGATGATTAAATGTGGAAGTTAAAAAGGATACAAAGAGATATTCTCTTAGAAAGCTGCAATGGCTTGCCTATCCATCACCCCTATTCAAAAGCATTATAATTAAACAGGAGCTTTCCCCCAAACAAAGTCATTGAATTAACCCAATGAATTATTCAGCTGTAAGAACTAGTATAGTCCCAGGTTAAAATTCAGGTTCATGTTGAATTTCCTCATCTCAACTGAAGGCTGTTAAGATAGTAATGTGGCTGGACTGTCATGGTTTGGCAGAGAAAGCAAGACAAAAAAGCCAAAATTCCCACATTGCTAATTGTGAATCAATCTCCACTCATGTTTGTATATACGAGCATCAGGCAAAGGCATAATAAAACTTAGCTGTGATATTCCTAATGGTTGAATTGTAGCAACATTCAGTGAAAACTCACATAAATAATGATTAATTGGTAAAAGAAAAGACACAACAATGACTCTCCAACTACCCTTACAAGAAGCTAAATAGAGTCCTCTATTCTCCACAGATGCTGTCCGATCTACTGAGTATATCCAGCATTTTTTATTTAGATTTTGGAGTTCCAGTTTCCACAGTATTTTGTCCAGGTAAAGATTTCTAACTAATAAGATTTTAGTTTTCGTTCTCAAGATATACAATTCAATTATGTTTGTAGTTTACATTTCCACTTACAAAGGGTTTGCATGTTCCAACTTGAGAGCTGCACAACTTTTGCTAAAAAGGCAAGATTATTAGATAAACTCAACCCAGAATTGATGAAGGTTATCTTAAAATCCATAGCAAGGAAACAATAAGCACGAGCTGACTTTGAATTAATTGCTTAGGGCATTTGAAACAACCTGTTATTGTTAGAAGGTACAACCTGAGCAAATAGAGGGACAATAGATCCAGTCAACAGGGCTATTCTTCACAATTCTCTGGCACAACCTGAGTGACCAGGCCCATGTTGAGAGACTTGAACTTCTAAAAGATAATTCATGAGTTGGCTAGTAATTTGGGTGCCCTGATGGGCACTATATACACAAATCTTAATTTAAGAACATAAAAACAGTATTAGAAGTAAGCCATTTCAACCTGCTCTGCTATGCATTAAAATTATGGCCAATCTTTAACTTGAAAACCACCTTTCTACACTATCCCTATCTCCAAATATCTACCAGTCAATCTTACATATATTCAATACGGAGTATCCACAGTTCTTTGGTGTAGAGTTTTCCAAAAGATCATAACTGAGTTAAAGGAATTTCTCCTCATCTCAGTCCCACTGGGCTGACTCACCACCAAGAGAGGCTCAGCAACCGCACTGCTGATCAAGTTGTTCAGATCCTGAAGGACATAACTGCAAGACTGAGTCTGCACAGGTGCGGAGGGAATCACCAAGAGGGAAAAAAAACATACTTGACCTCATCCTTATCAGACTGCCGGCTGTAGATGCATCTGTCCATGACAGTATCAGTAAGAGTGACCACTGTACAGTCCTTGTGGAAACAACGTTCCGCATTCACAATGAGTATAGACTCCACTGTGTTATGGGGCATTGTCACCATGCTAAATGGGACAGACTTCAAACAGACCTAACGACTCAGGATCGGGCATTGATGGACACTCTGGGCCATCAACAGCTGCAGAATTGTACTTCAACACAACCTGCAACCTCAAAGCCCAGCATATCCTCCACTCAAATCATTGGCATCAAGCAAAGAGATCAGCCCTAATTTAAAGAAGGTTGCAGGAGGGCATACCAGAAGCAGCACCAGGCAAACCAAAGAACAAGGTGTCAACCTGGTGAAGCTACCAAACAGGACTACTTGCATGCCAAACATCATAAGCAGCAAAAAGATAGATGGAGCCAAGCCATCCCATAAACAATGGATCAGATCTAAGTTCTGGAATCTTGCCACATCCAGTCATGAATGGTGGTGGACAATTGAACAACTCACTGGAGGAAGCTCCACAAATATTCCCATCATCACTGATGGAAGAGCCCAAAGGGCAAAAGATAAGGCTGAAACATTCACAGCAGTCTCCAGCAAAGGTGGATGTTCCATCTTGAACTCGCCAGGTGCTGCCCAGTATGACAGATACCTTCGCATAATTCGATTCACTCCACATGATATTAATAAATAGTTGCAGACATGGATAGCAAAGGCTATGAGCCCTTACAACAATCTGGCAATTACAAAAACAGAAGTTGCTGGAAAAGCTCAGCAGGTCTGGCAGTATCTGTGAAGAGAAATCAGAATTAACATTTTAGATAGATTCCCTACAGTGCCGAAATAGGCCCTTCAGGCCAACAAGTCCACACCGACCCTCCGAAGAGCAACCCACCCAGACCTTACATTTACCCCTCACCTAACAGTACGGACAATTTAGCATGGTCAATTCACCTAACCTGCACATCTTTGGATTGTGGGAGGAAACCCACTCAGACACAGGGAGAATGTGCAAACTCCACACAGCTGCCCAAGGCGGGAATGGAACCTGGGTCCCTGGTGCTGTGAGGCAGCAGTGCTAACAACTGAGCCACCATGCCGCCCCTTTTGGGTCCAGTGATCCTTCCTCAGAACATTCTGGCCATAGTACCAAACTCTTTCAGTCCAGTTACAGCACTAATACCTACCTGACAAAGTGGAAAATTGCCCAGGTTATGTCCTATACACAAAACGCAGGACAAATACAACCTGTCCAATTACCCCATCCATCGACACTCCATCTTTAGTAAAATGATGGAAGGCATCATCAACAAACAGTGCTATCTTGCAGCACCTGCCCAGCGATACCCAGTTTAGGTTCCACCAGGGCCACTCAGCTTCTGACGTCATTACAGCCTTGGTTCAAATATAGGCAAAACAGCCGAATTCCAGAGGTGAGTTGAAAGTGACATCAAGGCCACATTCGGCCAAGTGTGACATCAAGGAGCCTTGCAAAATCGAATCAATGGGCATCAGGGGGCAAACTCTATGCTGGGTGGAGTTATACCTGGCACATAGGAAGATGGTTGTGGTTGTTGGAGGTTAGTTATCTCAGATCCAGGACATCTCTTGAGGATATCCTCAGGGTAGTGTCCCAGGCCCAACCATCTTCATCTGCCTCATCAATGACCTTCCCTCCATCATAAGTTCAGAAGTGGGGGTTTGCCGATGATTGCACAATGTTCAGCACTATTCACAACTCTGCAGATACTGAAGCAGTCTATATAGGAGCATATTACTGCAGTTGCTGGAAACAAAAAAATGCTGGAGATCTCAGCAGGTCAGGCAGCATCCATGGAGAGAAAGCAAGCTAACAGTTCATGTCAGCTCAGTGAAGAGTCATCCGGACTTGACACTTTAGCTTGCCTTCTCTCCATGACTGCTGCCTGACCTGCTGTGATCTCCAGCTTTTTTTTGTTTTCACTTCACTGAAGCAGCCCATGTTCAAATTCAACAATACCTAGGCTTGAGCTGACAAGGGGCAAGTAATATTAGTGCCACACAAATGCCAAGCAGTGAGCATTCCCAATAAGAGAAAACCTAATCACCCAACCCCTTAACATTCAATGGTAATACCATAATTGAGTCCCCCACTATCAATATCGTTGGGGTTACCTAAAACTCAACTGGACTCACCACGTAAATGCAATTGCTGTAAGATCAGGTCGGAGGCTGGGAATACTGCAGCGTGTAACTCAATTCCTGATTCCCTAAAGCCTGTCCACAAGACAAGTCAGGAGTGTGGTGGAATGGGCCTGTGCCCGAAACGTCGAATCTCCTGTTCCCTGGATGCTGCCTGACCTGCTGTGCTGTTCCAGCAATAAAGTTTCAACTTTGATCTCCAGCATCTGCAGACCTCACTTTCTCCTGTGGTGGAATATCCATCACTTGCCTGGACGGGTGCAATCCAAACACCACAAGCTTGACACTCTCCAGGACAAACCAATCCACTTTATTAGCACCACATCCACAAGCATCCACTTCCTCCACCACCAACACTCAGTAGCAGCAATATGTACTACTTACAAGATGCACTGTAGAAATTCACCGAAGATCCTTAGATGGCACCTTCCAAATTCACAACCACTACTATCCAAAAAGGACAAGGACAGCAGGTGCATGGGATATGCACTTAAATGTTAAGGTCCTGGGGAATGTTGCTGAACAAAGAGACCTTGGAGTGCAGGTTCATAGTTCCTTGAAAGCGGAGTCACAAGTAGATAGAATAATGAAGGCAGTGTTTAGTAATCTTTCCTTTCTTGGTCAGAGTGTTGAGTACAGGAGTTGGGAGGTCATGTTGCAACTCTACAGGACATTAGTTAGGCCACATTTGGAGTATTGTGTGCAATTCTGGTCTCCCTCCTATTGGAAAGACGTTGTGAAACTTGAAAGGGTTCAGAAAAGATTTACAAGAGTGTTGCCAGGGTTGGATGATTTGAGTGACAGGGAGAGGCTGAATAGGCTGGGACTGTTTTCCCTGGAACATAGGAGACTGAGGGGTGACCTTATAGAGATTTATAAAATCATGAGGGGCATGGATAGGGAGTCCAGAACTACAGGACATAGGTTTAGGGTGAGAGGGGAAAAATTTAAAAGGGACCTAAGGGGCAACCTTTTCACGCAGTGGGTGATGCGTGTATGGAATGAGCTGCCAGAGGAAGTGGTGGAGGTTAGTAAAATTACAATATTTACAAAGCATCTGGATGGGTATATGAATCGGAAGGGTTTAGAGTGATATGGGCTAAGTGCTGGAAAATGAGACTAGATTAGATCAGGATATCTGTTCGATATAGATGAGTTGGACTGAAGCGTCTGTTTCTGTGCTGCACATCTTTATGACTAAGTTTCCTTCCCAGCCACTCACCATCCTGACTTGGAAATATATTTCTGTTCCTTGACTGTCACGGAGACAAAATCCTGGAATTCCCTCCTTAAGGACACTGTTGTGGTTCTGTTCGCTGAGCTGGGAATTTGTGTTGCAGACGTTTCGTCCCCTGTCTAGGTGGCATCCTCAGTGCTTAGGAGCCTCCTGTGAAGCGCTTCGGTGATCTTTCCTCCGGCATTTATAGTGATTTGTATCTGTCGCGTCCGGTTGTCAGTTCCAGCTGTCCGCTGCAGTGGCCGGTATATTGGGTCCAGGTCGATGTGCTTATTGATTTGAATCTGTGGATGAGTGCCATGCCTCTAGGAATTCCCTGGCTGTTCTCTGTTTGGCTTGTCCTATAATAGTAGTGTTGCCCCAGTCGAACTCATGTTGCTTGTCATCTGAGTGTGGGGCTACTAAGGATAGCTGGTCATGTCGTTTCGTGGCTAGTTAGTGTTCATGGATGCGGATCATTAGCTGTCGTCCTGTTTGCCCTATGTAGTGTTTTGTGCAGTCCTTGCATGGGATTTTGTACACTACATTGGTTTTGCTCATGCTGGGTATCGGGTCCTTCGT
>NC_057716.1:57862693-57868992 GCF_004010195.1 Chiloscyllium plagiosum
GCGGACAGCTGGAACTGACAACCGGAAGCGGCAGATACAAATCACTATAAATGCCGGAGGAAAGATCACAGAAGCGCTTCACAGGAGGCTCCGAAGCACTGAGGATGTCACCTAGACAGGGGACAAAACGTCTGCAACACAAGTTCCCAGCTCGGCGAACAGAACCACAACAACGAGCACCCGAGCTACAAATCTTCTCCCAAACATTAAGGACACTGTCGGTCAACCTACAGCACGTAAACTGCAGCAGCTCACCATCACCTTTTCAACAGCACCAGGGTTGGGTAAGTAATGTTGACCAGCCAGCAATGTCCACGTCCCACAAATGAAGAATAGAGTCACATTCATAGTCACACAGCATAGAAACAAACCCTTCAGGCCAACCAGTCCATGCTGAATATAATCCCAAACCAAACAATCCCACCTGCATGCTCCTGACCTATATTACCTCCAAAACTATTAATGTACTTATCTCAGCGTTAATTTAAAAAAATCTTTATTCTGACACTAGTTCTCGAATCTTAGAACAGGGAAATATTCTTCCAAGATCCTGTCAAACCTGAGGAATTTTTCAACATTTCAATGCAATCACCTCTCATTCTTCCAGATTCCAGGTAATGTAGGCTATTTTACTCAATGTCACGTTAGACTAAAACACGTTTCCTCAGAATCAGTCTGCTGAACCTGCAGAGCACCAACACATTATTCCTTAAACACAGAGATCAAAATTGCATATTGAGTACTCAAACAGTGGATGAGAAGTGTGGTGCTAGAAAAACACAGCAGGCCAGGCAGCATCCGAGGAGCAGGAGAATCGATGTTTCGGGCATAAGCCCTTCTTCAGGATGCTGCCTGGCCTGCTGTGTTTTTCCAGCACCACACTTCTCAACTCTGGTCTCCAGCATCTGCAGTCCTCACTTTCTCCTACTCAAACAGTGGTCTCACCAACTTATACAATTGAGAGTTATTATTACTCTCCTATGCCAAACTGTATATAATTAACGCTAATGCACAATTTTCTTGTTGCATTTTTGTTAACTGTCAGCATCACGCATAAGGGCACCCAGGTCCTTCTGAATAAAAGATTGCCTAATATTTCATCATGTGGGGAAAAAAAACTGTTTGTCACAAAGCTAGTCCTTTTTCTTTTCTAAAAGCTGTTCCTTGGTTCAAGGATACTCTGTCCTTGATTTTTTTCAGAGGGTAATAAACCAGATGAGATTTCAGGCCAAAGTGGTCATGATTTAGAAGTGACCTGTATAATGAAAGGGGAGTGGTCAGCTCGCGAGGTAAGCTAAGCAGTTTTGGTTCAGTCTTGAACTGGTTGGAAGTTCAACAGGGAGCTGTGTGGAAACTCACTCTTTTTCTGCCCTTCAACTTCAATCTGTAGGCACGTGTTCCATTTATACTGGCTTTTAAAGGGAGTTTGCTTACTGGGACTGTTCCGTATATTTGGAACAGCATAATTAAGTCTAGTTGGATAGGCTGCATTGTGTAGGGGTTCTTTATTCTGTTCTTTGTGTTTCATTGTATACTATTGTGAATAAATTTTGTATGTTTTAAAATCTAGCAGTCAACCTAACTAATTTAATCCGGGTAATTTTCTGTACACTTCCCGAAACAAATTGCAAAAGTTATGGTCTAAGCTGCCTGCTTAAGAATGTGTTTTTGAGTGGTCTGGCTTAGTCCATAATATGCTCTATATTTGCTTCCAAAGTTGTTAACTTCATACTTCCGTACACTATATTCCATCTGCACTGTCCTTACCCGCAATCTATCTTTGTGCAGTCTTCAGTTTGTGAATGGGTTCTGTTCTGGAGTCTATTCAGGAGTCAATTTGTACACAAGTCAGAACACGACGTTGGATAATATAAAGTAGCTGTTCACGAGTACCTGAGCGCTCATAAGTCAGACGGTCATATGTCAGGGACTTCCTAATTCTCACTTTTCACCTCCTCAAACAGCCATTTTGTTTAAATGTATGCCCATTGTGCTGATGATATCTACTGGCGTTAAAGTGCATCATATTCTCTTTGTACTACAATGGGAAGGCATTCATGGAGAACCTAAGAATTTTGATGAGCATGCCATTTGACGCCTCTGTTTGCTCTGTTATTCGATAAGAATGTGGAGATCTGATTGTGACCTTAACTTAACATTCCAACGTATGCACCAAATAGATTCTTGATGAAAAGGCTCCACTGCTCTGAGTGAGAATTCCAAAACTGACTATCCTGAGTAAAACAAAACTCCTCATCTCTATCTTGACTCCTTACTTTTAAACCAGGTCCTCTAGTTCTAGTTCTAAATAAAAACCATAAGAACCTTGAAAGCTTCAAATCAGAAACAAAAACAGAAATTGCTGAAAAAGCTCAGCAGGTCTGGCAGCATTTGCAGAGAGAAGTCAGAGTTAGCATTTCAAGTCGAGTCACCCTTCCTGTGCAATCATAGAAAAATATCCCTGCTGTTACATTCCATTCCCCTCACCAGTAAATGAAAACATTCCATTTGACTTCTTAAATCAGTAATATTGTGATTTATGTGTGAAGACACAAAATCCCTCTGCACATCAGACTTCTGCAATCCCATTTAAAATATTGTTTTTTTTTTATTCTTCCTGCCAAAGTGGGCAAGTACATATTCTTCAATAGTATAAACCATCAAATATTTCCCACTCAAACTATCTACAGCCTTAGTCGAGAGTGTGGTACTGGAAAATCACAGCAGGTCAGGCAGTATCCAAGGAGCAGGAGAATCGATGTTTTGGGCATAAGCCCTTCAGCAGGAAGGGCTTATGCCTGAAATGTCTATTTCCCTGCTCCTCGGTTGCTGCCTGACCTGCTGTGCTTTTCCAGTAGCACACTCTCGCTTCTGATCTCCAGTATCTGCAGTTCTTATTTTTCCTTTATACAGCCTTACTATAGCTGAAAAAGGCATTTTGTCAAAATGTTTCTTCTTGCACTCATCAGGACATTCACAATAATGTCAATGTAAAGGGATCAACAGCTTTATATCGTGTGACAAGAGAGTTGGTTGGCAAGTAACTCTGATTGGTAAAGGTACTGCAGTGGAGAAGGGGCCTGTTAGATTATGATTGACAATTCATTGCTGGATTTTGCATTAATTTAAACAAGTAGGACTGATTGGTACTGACCAAAAACAACAAGCCTGTGCTTGCAAAAATTCTTAACAGTATCTTTCAATGTGATCCCATGCTTGATAACATTCACTAAATTATCCTGTGTACTCAGATTAACGCTGACAATCAAGATCACAATATAGCATATTTGTGCTAACTGAAAGCTGTATTTATTGACACACAGGGCCCCATTCTTTGTAGACAAAAAGAATATGCCCATATTGTATCTGTTTTAACTTAAATTAAGTGATCATTCTTTGGTTCATCCCTTAGAGTAATGCTGTGACCAGAGTCAACTTACATGGCTTTTTTTTTAAAAAACAAAGCTTGGCATTTAATTGTCATTCATTATTATAAGACATGTCATAAGAAATAAATAGGCCATTTAGTCCACGGAGTCTGCTCCACTGTTCAATGAGATCATGGTTGATGTGAAAATCCTCAAATCCTCCACTAACAACACCTATTGACCAGAAACTCAACTGGACTCACCAGATGAATACAGTGGTGACAAAAGCAAGTCACACGATAGGAACTCTGCAGTGAATAACATACCTCCTGACTCCCCAAAGTCTGTCCTATAAGGAATGTGTCAGGAGTGTGATGGAATAGTTCCCGTTTGCCTGGATGGATGCAGCTCCAGCAAAGGTCAAGCAGCATGACACCATCCAGGAGAAAACTTCCTGCTTAATTGACACCACATCCGGTCCCTTCACTATTGAAGCTCAGTAGCAGCAGTGTCTCTCATCTACAAGATGCACTGCAGAAATTCAAAAGATCCTCAGACAGCACCTTCTAAACTCAACCATTTTGATCTAGAAGGACAAGGGCAGCCACCACTGGAAGTTCTCCAAGCCACTCACAATCCTGACTTGGAAATATATCGCCATTCCCTCACGTCATTGGGTCAAAATCCTGGAATTCACTCCCTACGGACATTCTGACTCAACCTGCAGCACGTGGACTGCAGCAGTTCAAAAAGAAAGCTCACCAACACCTTCTCAAGGGCAAATAGAGATGGAAAATAAATGCTTGCTCAGCCAGTGATATCGCTTCACATGAGTGAATTATAAAAAAACTTTACAGAACTGGCTCAAAGGTAGAAGACAGAGGGTGGTGGTGGTGGTGGAGAGTTTTTTTTTAGACTGGAGGCCTGTGACCAGTGGAGTGCCACAAGGATCGGTGCTGGGTCCTCTACTTTTTGTCATTTACATAAATGATTTGGATGTGAGTATAAGAGGTATAGTTAGTAACTTTGCTAATGACACCAAAATTGGAGGTGTAATGGACAGCGATGAAAGTTACCTCAGATTACAACCAGATGTTGATCAAATGGCCCAATGGGCTGAGAAGTGGCAGATGGAGTTTAAATTTAGATAAATGTGAGGTGCTGCAATTTTAGGAAAGCAAATCTTAGCAGGACTTATATACTTAATGTTAAGGTCCTAGGGAGTGTTGCTCAACAAAAAGGCCTTGGACTGCAGGTTCATAGCTCCTTGAAAGTGGAGTCGCAGGTAGATAGGATAGTGAAGATGACGTTTGGTATGCTTTCCTTTATTGGTCAGAGTATTGAGTACAGGAGTTGGGAGGTCATGTTGTGGCTGTACAAGACATTGGTTAGGCCACTGTTGGAATATTGTATGCAATTGTGGTCTCCTTCCTATCGGAAAGATGTTGTGAAGCTTGAAAGAGTTCAGAAAAGATTTACAAGGATGTTGACAGGATTGGAGGATTTGAGCTATCAGGAGAGGTTGAATAGGCTGGGGCTGTTTTCCCTGGAGCGTCAGAGGCTGAGGGGTGACCTCATACAGGCTTATGAAATCATGAGGGATATGGATAGGATAAATAGACAAAGTCTTTTCCCTGGGGTGGGGGAGTCCAGAATTAGATGGCATAGGCTTAGGGTGAGAGGGGAAAGATTTAAAGAGACCTAAGGGACAACCTGTTCACTCAGAAGGTGGTGCGTGTATGGAATGTACTGCCAGAGGAAGTGTTGGAGGTTAGTACAATTGTAACATTTAAAAGGCATCTGGATGGGTATATGAATAGGAAGGGTTTGGAGGGATATGGGCCAGATGCTGGCAGGTGGGACTAGATCAGGTTGGGATACCTGGTCGGCATGGACAAGTTGGACCAAAAGGGTCTGTTTCCATGCTGTATATCTCCATGACTCTAAGAATCTGGATTCCCTTACTGACTAAAAATTTGTCAATAATACTCATTAACCCATTTTCTACAGCCCTCTGTAGTAAAGAATTTCACAAATTTACTAACCTTTAGAAGAAATTCCTCCTCTAGTTCTAGATTCTACCAAAGGGAAACAATCTTTCCCATCTAGCCTGATAAATCCACTAGGAATCCTGTATGTTTCAATAAGATCTCCTCTTATCCTTCTAAAATCCAATAACTACAGGCTCAACCTACTCAACCTCTCTTCATAAGAAAATACCTCCATGACCAGGATCACCTAGCAAATCTACTCTGGACTGTCTCCAATGCCAATATATCTTTCCTTAGACAAAGATACTAAGGTAGCTCACATGATTCCAGTTGTAGTCTTGACTAGAGCTTTTAATAGTTTTAGCAAAACCTCCCTATTTTTGTATTCCATTCCTCTTTAAATAAATCCAATGCATTCTCTATGACATCCCACTACCAGAGTCCCTTTGTTGTTCCCTTTTACATTGGACTCTTTGCAAAAGTCATGAGTGCAAAATGAAAAGCCTACACAAATGTTTTTCAACAAAACTCAACTTCTAAACCACCAAATTACTACTTCTATCTACGTCCTTTTTCAGACTCCTTATGTTTTCCTCATGGCTTACTTTCTGACCTATCTTTGTGTCATCAAATTTAACAATCATATTTTGATTCCCGTATCCAAGTCATTGACATAAATTGCAAATAGGTAAAAACAATGACTGCAGATGCTGGAAACCAGATTCTGGATCAGTGGTGCTGGAAGAGCACAGCAGTTCAGGCAGCATCCGACGAGCAGCAAAATCGACGTTTCAGGCAAAAGCCCTTCATCAGGAATAAAGGCAGAAAGCCTGAAGCGTGGAGAGATAAGCTAGAGGAGGGTGGGGGTGGGGAGAAAGTAGCATAGAGTACAATGGGTGAGTGGGGGAGGGGATGAAGGTGATAGGTCAGGGAGGAGAGG
>NC_057716.1:57869483-57879187 GCF_004010195.1 Chiloscyllium plagiosum
TCCACATTGATGCCCTGGGGTTGAAGTGTTCCGAGGCGGAAGATGAGGCGTTCTTCCTCCAGGCGTCTGGTGGTGAGGGAGCGGTGGTGAAGGAGGCCCAGGACCTCCATGTCCTCGGCAGAGTGGGAGGGGGAGTTGAAATGTTGGGCCACGGGGCGGTTTGGTTGATTGGTGCGGGTGTCTCGGAGATGTTCCCCTAAAGCGCTTGCTAGGAGGCGCCCAGTCTCCCCAATGTAGAGGAGACCGCATCGGGAGCAACGGATACAATAAATGATATTAGTGGATAAAACCAAAATTTGAATTCAAGATTAGAGTGGTGCTGGAAAAGCACAGCAGGTCAGGCAGCATCCGAGGAACAGGAAAATCGACGTTTTGGGCAAAAGGCCTACATTCCTGATGACGGGCTTTTGCCTGAAACGTCGATTTTCCTGCTCCTCGGATGCTGCCTGACCCGCTGTACTTTTCCAGCATTGCTCTAATCTTGACTCTAATCTCAGCATCTGCAGTACCCACCTGCCAAAATTTGAATTGTCTTACAGTGCCAGAGTAAAAGAACTAACCAGCAGCATAACTTAATGCTCAGGACAGATGAGAGATGGGCAACCATTCCTCACAAACACCAAAATGTGAACCGAAAGGTCAAGTTACTTGAACTCTAAGAAAAAACTTAAATTGTGTGACAAGAGCACGTCTACAAGAGAAGCATTACAGTTATTACCAACAAAACTCATCTAGAAATGTAAACATAAAATTGCAAAATGATATTTTACATATTGTACTCAAACCCAAAAATGTTAGATTATGGAGACTGATTGCCTTTAAGTCCCAAAGCTACCATGGAAGTTAAGGAGGTGCATAATCTTAAATTCCAACTAAAATAACAAGTTAATAAGGCTTGTGTGAGGAATGTATGTGAATCCTAATTATTGAAATTTCTACATGCCTTTACCTGTACTGCACTTAGCAGAAAATGAAGGACAGTGATAGCCAATAGTATTGACAGGATGGCTGCAACGAAGTGCTTGTTCCAGCAATGACTTGTTTAAAGAGATTCAAAGCAAGTCTCAAATTTGATAATAATGACCAGACACACCAAACTGAAATACTGATCTACTAAAGAATCATGCAGAAATCTGAATAAAGCTGTTTCAGTTCATGATGATAATGATTCCCAGATGATGTAGCCTATAAGTATCAAAACGGTTACATGCTAATGATACTATAGTTTCATTGTTGTTTTTACTGTTTATTTTCATGATTAGGTTGTCTTGACAACCTGCAGAGATTATATAAATCAGGTATGATAAAAGGCTGATCTATAAATGCTGTTATACTTTGGGAGATATTTCAATAAAGAATAATTATATAATAAGTTGCCCTTCAGAGGGTTGGTGTGGACTTGTTGGGCCAAAGGGCCTGTTTCCACACTGTAGGGAATCTAATCTAAGCTGTAGATCTATCACAGAACTAAAGATTTAGGCAAAAATCGAGAAGAGTTTTGTCAATCAAGAAACAGAAAGTCTCACAACCACTATCATCAAGTTAGGGAAGCAATTTCGACAAGCATCTCATATAGTGCTGTGTTGGATATAGAGTCATAGAGATGTACAGCATGGAAACAGACCCTTCGGTCCAACCTGTCCATGCCGACCAGATATCCCACACAATCTAGTCCCACCTGCCAGCACCAAGCCCAATCCCTCCAAACCCTTCCTATTCATATACCCATCCAAATGCCTCTTAAATGTTGCAATTGTACCAGCATCCACCACTTCCTCTGGCAGCTCATTCCATACATGTACCACCCTCTGCTTGAAAAAGTTGCCCTTAGGTCTCTTTTATATCTTTCCCCTCTCACCTTAAACCTACGCCCTCTTTTCTGGACTCCCCGACCCTAGTGAACTGAACTAGATGCTTCATTGTCTCAAATATCCACCAGACAGGAATATCTACACAAGGTTGGCCATATTATTGCAATATGTACCCAAGCGGGAAATAGACTGTATTTCATGCTTATCAGGTTGCTGAAGTCATCAAAATTGACAGTACAAACCTGAAATACCACAGAGACAGAAAGAATTAGGGCCTAAATCAGTTTATCACCCTATAAAATAAGGCATCACCCCAAATAAACTCTCCTGTTGCTCACCTATCATTATCGTAAAGGTACAAAGCTTAGAGATAGAGGGGTTTGGCCCTTATGTTTAATTTTCCTACCAAATGATAAGGAGGAGACAAACTGGAAATCCAGGGAAGTGAAAATTCTCCAGTGGACAGAATCAGAGGTGTAGCATTCCACACAGGGACACTGCAGTCAGTCAAAGTGCGTTGCAAAAATGTATCTCTTGTTGCTGTTTGCAGTACAGTCTAAAACTTTACAAACTAGTGGAACAGGTAGTACTTATCTGGTACAATGTCACAACACTAATGTCAGAAGCAGTCAATCTCTGGCAAGATCAAGTCTCATTTACACGAGTGCCATTACAAAGACAATGCCAGATACAGGTAATGCTCCTTTAACACTGTAGTTGCATTCCAATGAAACCTCACTTAATAGAAAATCGCTTAATAGAAATGATGAGGCCTATGGGAAAAGTGGAGGGAGGGACAGACCAGCAAAAAAAAAATCACTCAATTGCTCAAAAATCATCCAAAAGCCTAACACAAAGTATAGCACAACCTGAACGAAGGTTTAAATCAAACTTATTAACAAAACAAAAGTAAATTTAACACATTACGTTGAAAAAATATTGTTAATACAGGGACAGAGGGTCATCATCATCACCACCACCTTCAGGTGCAGTTTTGCTCTGGATAGCTGTGGTTCATTGTCTTCTGACTGTTTCTTAGAGGTTAATTTAAAGGATATTATACAAGAATATTCTTATCTGAGAGGGAGAGCAGTGAACATTCATTTGTTTAATCTTTGAGATGAAGCTGCTCAATATATACTCCTGTACCTCTTACATGCTCTAACAGCAGCTGACATCGGCGCACAAGCAGAACCGAGTGCATGAAACAATCGCCGCTGGAATCATGCTATTGCGAACAGAGGCAAGCATTCTCGAAAATACCATTCCCTACTTCTTCAGCAGTGTTATAGCCAAATCGCATTGCTGAAACATGCTTTATAAGAGAACTACCTGTATCCAAATCTAACTAAAACATGTATTACAATATTCTACATTTTTCCAACACAGCTGCATACAATACCACCTCTCCGCCTCCAATTACTTGAGAAGTTTCTGTTGTGCCATTTTCCCCATATATGGCATTACCATTGCATTGTCCAACAGAACCCTATCAGCAATAATGATCTTTAAAACAATTCACATTATGTAAAACTTCTTTGCCTGTAATTTAAAAGTACTTGCACTGAAGTGGCAGATCTCACCTCATCTTCAAAATGTTTAGCTATTCACAATTTAAAAGATCAACTGCAAACATTACCTCATATACACTAGTGACACCCACTCTGCCTCACCATCATTTACTTTGATCTCCTCTGCCCTGTGCCTGACATCTACATTTGGAAGAATTACAATCTTATGCAGTCAAATGTTGTGAAGGTCAAGATTATTGCCTTTGGCCCCTCAAGAAATTCATCACCCTTGCTACTAATTTGATCAGCCAACACCCAAGGCTGACTCAGAATGTCACTTGTATCTGTTCATCTGCTGCTGGAAACACTGATCCACATCAAGACTTGGCCAGTGCAGTGCTCAGCTCACCAGCCTCATCCCCAACATACACAATATATTTCAGCTCATCCAGCACATTGAATCCATGTCCTAATGTGTTCTAAATCCCTCATTGTCCAGGATTAGCTCCTGTTGCATTCAAATTTTAAATTCTTCATATTGATATCCCTTTATGGCTGAGACCTTCCATCTTTGTACCCCAAGCAGGATGGTTAGAGTAATAGAAAACTAGAAACAATACAGCTAGCAACCATTCCTGATCTCTTTTGAAGAACAGAATTTTTAACTTCTGTAAACTGAAGAAAGGAATAAGAATACCTCAACAAGCGGTGTAGATTCAAACGACACAGGAAATAAAACACAATTATGCATGCTTTAACAATGCCAACGTATTAATAATCTCCAATTTTTTAATTCCCTTACAAGTTCATACAACGAAATCAAAGTGCTTTGTACTCAATTTGCAATGGCAGAAAAGTGCAGTTTTGGATGTAAGTGAATTCCCTCACATTTCAGCATGGTGCATGTTTTCTACACACGTTACTTTTGTCTCTCCTGCTGCACAGTGTGAAGTTGGATCTTGCATATCAGCATCTGTGAAATAGTTGGCAATTATAAAAGTAGATGTCAACATTTTGATAAGTCACAAAGTTTGTTAAGAAAGTTTTACCTTTAGGTGGCAGTTGAGCTGTAATATTCATATTACACAAATTGCCATGACAACATTCTACTGTCTGATCTGCTGATGGTGGAGTCTTGCATGTCAGCTTACTCTGTTCATAAACTTGGAAGCAGCCTTTTTGATAAACTGGATGACCATCATTTATGCTCAATGATGCGAAACACTGCTGCCCTACACACTGATCCTCTCCTCCACAAAACATCCCTTCACACACGCACTTATAGAGGCCTGCACTTAATTTTGGCTTCTCCTCTGAAAAACAAAAGTTCAAAAATAAAGTGAGCCATTGGAAAATTCTTAAGAAGCAACTAATCAAGCCCATGACAACAGGTAACATAATAACTATGAATCACTAACACAAAAAGTACTAAAGGTCAATCATAACTGTCCGTACATCCTTCTCACAATAGTTCCAAACGTATAAAATCTCAAAACCACGATACTTAAGTGGTATCAGGGGGAAGGTAATAGAGTAGATTAGATTAGATTCCCTACAGTGTGGAAACAGGCCCTTCGGCCCAACAAGCCCACACCGACCCTCTGAAGAGTAACCCAACCAGTCCCATTTCCCTCGGACTAATGCACCTAACACTATGGGCAATTTAGCACAGCCAATTCACCTGACCTGCGCACCTTTGGACTGTGGGAGGAAACCCACGCAGACATGAGGAGAATGTGCAAACTCCACACAGACAGTCATCCAAGGCTGGAATCGAACCTGGAACTCTGGTGCTATGAGGCAGCACTGAGCCACCGTACTGTAAAGGTAATGTCTAAATCAGAGTCCAAGGGGACATGAATTTGAATCTCACCGTGGCAAATGGTGAAATTTGAATTTGATGAAAATCTGGAACTAAACCTTAGACTAAAAGCAACTATGTAACCATTGTTAATTGTAGTAAATGCCCATTTGGTCACTACTGTCTTTTAGGCAAGAAAAGCCGTTATCGAGGGGTGACCTTATAGAAGTTTATACAATGATAAGGAGCATGGGGAGGAGTCCAGAACTAGAGGGTATATCCACAAAAGACTCCTGCAATAGCTACCTATCTCTCTTACCTTTGCTGGAGTTAACCCATCTATGTGACTGTATCTGAGACTTTCCCCCACTTCCTACAACTGCCATCCATCACATACTGTTGCTGTTGCAGTTGCAAATTCCTCATTGCTTCTAACTGCCTCTCCAACTGATCCATTTGATCTGATAAGATTCGCAGCCAACAGCATTTATGGCAGATATAA
Organism: Chiloscyllium plagiosum; assembly: GCF_004010195.1. NCBI lineage: Eukaryota > Metazoa > Chordata > Chondrichthyes > Orectolobiformes > Hemiscylliidae > Chiloscyllium > Chiloscyllium plagiosum. The sequence continues at coordinate 57,875,109 of NC_057716.1, forward strand.
TCCACAGTAACCCTTAAACTCTCCTCAAACTCCCACATCTGACAAGAAGTACATATCACTCTATTAAAGGCCATTTTTGCTCCTTCATAATCTATAGACCCAGAAAATAACACCGTCTTATTCCTCTACAAACACTGCCCCAGGTTAAATTAATAGTTATGGCTTATATTTTAAGTTTAATCAAGAGACATATCTCCAAAAAACAAACAAAATCAAGAAAGACGCCACTCTACTCACTATTGCCGATTCTCTGCAGGCCACACTTAAAACAACGATTAACTTATCCGATTCTGTGCTGTGAACTTCACCCAACAATTCCTCCAAGATCAATTGTGAATTTCACTGTTTGTTAATTTTCCCAGATGCACTCCTAAAGGGGCAACTTTTTCACGCAGATTGGTGTGTGCATGGAATGAGCTGCCAGAGGACATGTGGAAGCTGGTACAATTACAATATTTAAAAGACATCTGGATGGGTATGTAAATCGGAAGGGTTTAGAGACGTATGGGCCAAGTGCTGTCAAATGGGACTCGATTAATTTAGGATCTCTGGTCGACATGGATGAGTTGGACCAAAGGGTCTGTTCCCGTGTGTGTCTCTATGACTGTACGGTTACACCTAAGTGTGATCCCGGACACACATCAATGTGGTTGACTGTCTTTTAAAATGGCCCAGTCAGCCATGCAGTTCAAGGGCAAACTATGCTGGCTCAGCAAAAACACAAAAAAAGTGGGTTTTTTTTTAAAACTTTTATTCTCAGTAAAGAAGCATCTACTATTGGCCTCAAACATATTTTTCCATTGCAACAAGTGTGAATTATTGCAACTGCTGCAAGGTTATGCTTGCTGGAGCTTTTAAATTGATCACTGCAGTCCCTCAAAGTGATGTCTGTGATCTGTATAAATAAATGCAGACTTATTGGAATTCCATCTTTATGACTTTGTTTTCTTGCCAACTAATGTTTCAAGTTAAAACAAATGTTTGGAAGGCTTTTCTTTCAGAGGCATTCTTCTTCCACTTTCTGCCAGTTTTGTCATTAGAACCTTATCTTAAAGTATGTTGCTAAAGTCAGAGTTAAAATCCAATTTCAAATGATGTGTCATTCCTTTAACTCATTACCCATTGTTGGCCCATTCCTTTAACTCATACCCATCTGCATCAAGCGATGCAGATTTTTTAGTTATGGAAGACAGCATTGCTTTTCAAAGCAGTGACGGAAATACCTTGAGAATGAGTGACACGGGGAGTCTTTGAGTTTAGGAAATTCTGTCTGATGATAGCCCTCTGATTGTCACAAACAAGACCTCAACCAAAGTTGTAAGTGGAAGAGCAACAGGGCCTTTGAAGTGAAAATATCTTTCTACCTCTGCATGGGATAAAGAGAGAAAAACCAAGAATGCATAAAAGAAAAAACTCTACCGAGAGCAGACCTAGATTTGTCAGGTCAACTATTATAGAGTCATAGAGATGTACAGCATGGAAACAGACCCTTCGGTCCAACCTGTCCATGCCGACCAGATATCCCAACCCAATCTAGTCCCGCCTGCCAGCACCAGGCCCATATCCCTCCAAACCCTTCCTATTCATATACCCATCGAGATGCCTTTTAGATGTTGCAATTGTACCAGCCTCCACCACTTCCTCTGAAAACTCATTCCATAGACGTACCACCCTCTGCGTGAAAAAGTTGCCCCTTAGGTCTTCTAGTAATACAATTTCTTTGGAATATTATACAATTCATCCAACACATACACATTGGAAATTTAGAATATGTTTAGTCCAGTATAACTTTCACAAAGTAAGTATTTTTCCAGTAAACTAAAGCAAAATTGGGGTTTCCACAAAATAGAAAAGTACTAAAATTGGAGGGAATCCTGAGGGACAGGATGTACTCGCTCAAAGGTAGAAGACAGAGGGTGGTGGTGGAGGATTGTTTTTCAGACTGGAGGCCTGTGACCAGTGGAGTGCCACAAGGATTGGTGCTGGGTCCTCTACAATTAACCCTAACCCCCCCAGCCCTATCCCCCTCCACCTCCGAGGCTGCAGCCTCATTCCTGACGAAGGGCTTTTGCCCGAAACGTCGATTTTTCTGCTCCTTGGATGCTGCATGACCTGTTGTGCTTTTCCAGAACCACTCTCTTAACTCTAATCTCCAGCATCTGCAGTCCTTACTTTCACCTAGATGCAGAAAGTTGCTCCCCTTGTGGGAATGGTTTGGACCAAAAGATATGATCTCAGAACAAGGGGTTGCACTTTTAAGACAAATGAGAGAAATTTCTTCTCTCAGAGGGTAGTGAATCTATGTGTTTCTTTACCATAGATGGCTGTTGAGGCTGGGTCATTATTATGAGGTACATGAAAAGGCAGATTTTTAATCAGTGGGGCATCAAAGGATGAGGAAAAGACAAGTTAGAATTGCGGATTATTAGACCAAATCATGACTTCATTGAATGGCAGAGCTGGCCGATTTCTGCTTCTATGCCTTATAGTCTTATAGGGTAAAAATCCAATAATTACTATTCCTTACCTTCACAGCTTGAACTTCGAAAGGTCAATGTCACCAACATAGGAAGGATCATTGTACCAGTTAACATCATACAACTGAAACAAAACACACCACACCACAATTAACATTTCAATGCATCTTTGTCTCCCCCATGCACATCTGATTTTTTTTAAATAGACAAAAATAGTCAGTGGGAAGAAATACACAATTAAACAGGAAAACCAATCACAAACAGACAGACAACAGTATACTTGAGCTATCCAAATACTCCCTAGCTTCAGGGCATTTCTGAAACCATAACGCTCTTGAACCAACCAGCTTGCATACAGCACACTGGTGAATTTTTTTTTCTCAAAATACTGCTGGTTGAGCCAGATAACATATGTTTAGATAGCTGAAATCATGCCAACAATTTTGAAACATCAGCATTCTGCTGGTTGTTTCTTTTAGGTCAATGTGCTGAAAGTTACTGTATAAATGTTATAATACAGTTCCAGCAAACTTTAAACAGGCACATGAACACAACATCCTAAAAATAGAGGTGGATGTGTGGGGTGGGGGAGCTAAGTAAATACTTTGCAGAAGATGCAAGGGAAAATTATTGAAAATTCCTCTACTTGTCTGCCCAACAGAATACCCTGTTTGCTGTGTTATTAAAAAGGAAAAATGGTAGATCCCAAGGCCAGACTTCAGTGCTGCATTCTATTCAAATTACATGTCAGTTGATAGCTGGTTAATAATAAACATCTTGGCCTCACAACCCAGTTCTGGAGGCAAGCATGGTTTCCTGCTGGTTTGCTGCTTCTGCACAGCCTTACCCACTGCGAATTATAAAATAATATGTTGCTGGGATAAAGTGTTTCCTTTGCAGTGATAATCCCTGAAAATACAGTTCTTCTTAAATGAAGCTATGTTCGAAAGTCTTACGCCTGCCAAAGCCAGACATTTTTATGGTTTCATTTCCTTAGTGAAATTTAGAAGCCACAATTAGGGTCGTCTAGCAGGTTACACCGAGATACACATCAAAAAGCCAACTCCTGCAACATATTTATTTTTGCCAGAACTAAGGGGCTAAGGTAAGATTGTCCCTAATTACAGACTTCATTATTCATTGCTGTGGTGTGCTCCATTATTAATAATCATGAATACACACACTGACAAAAACATGTTTGGGCCCAGACCTCCAACAACAATGTACTATGTTCATTTTACTGTATGCACCACATGTCATCATCAACACACATTTAAATTAAGAGATTTAACGTAGTAAAATGCCCAAGGCACTTCACAAGAGCATTATTAAACAAAAGTGCACTGAGTGAAATAATGGGAAATATGGGCTAATGATCTGAAAGTATGTTGTGGTTCTGTTCGCCGAGCTGGGAATTTGTGTTGCAGACGTTTCGTCCCCTGTCTAGATGACATCCTCAGTGCTTGGGAGCCTCCTGTGAAGCACTTCTGTGTTGTTTCCTCCAGCATTTATAGTGGTTTGTCTCTGCCGCTTCCGGTTGTCAGTTCCAGCTGTCCGCTGCAGTGATCGGTATATTGGGTCCAGGTCGATGTGTTTGTTGAT
>NC_057716.1:57880216-57929924 GCF_004010195.1 Chiloscyllium plagiosum
GGCATTTATAGTGGTTTGAATCTGCCACTTCCGGTTGTCAGTTCCAGCTGTCCGTTGCAGTGGTCGGTATATTGGGTCCAGGTCGATGTGCTTATTGATTGAATCTGTGGATGAGAGACAACGGAATGAGGACATGTCGCAACCCAAAGGACTAGCCACACTACCATACATCAAGAGCATTTCCGAACTGACAGCCAGACTACTGCGACCACTAGGACTCCTAACAGCACACAAACCAACAGACACTCTCGGACAACTCACCAGAACGAAGGACCCAATACCCAGCATGAGCAAAACCAATGTAGTGTACAAAATCCCATGCAAGGACTGCATAAAACACTACACAGGACAAACAGGAAGACAGCTAACGATCCGTATCCATGAACGCCAACTAACCACGAAACGACACGACCAGCTATCCTTAGTAGCCACACATGTGGATGACAAGCAACACGAGTTTGACTGGGATATCACTACTATTATAGGACAAGCCAAACAGAGAACAGCCAGGGAATTCCTAGAGGCATGGCACTCATCCACAGATTCTATCAACGAACACATCGACCTGGACCCAACATACCAAACATTGCAGCGGACAGCTGGAACTGACATCCGGAAACGGCAGAGATAAACCACTCTAAATGCCGGAGGAAACAACACAGAAGCTTCACAGGAGGCTCCAAAGCACTGAGGATGTCACCTTGACAGGGGACGAAACGTCTGCCACACAAATTCCCAGCTCAGCGATCAGAACCACAACAACGAGCACCCGAGCTACAAATCTTCTCACAAATCTTGATCTGAAAGTATGGTCATAGGGTTAGTCTTTAAGCAGTGCCTAAGGCAGAAAGAGAGGTAGAGTGGTAGGAGGTATAAGGAAGGTTTCTAGAGCTTCCAGCTTAAGCAACCAAAGGGTGCTACTAAAGGTGCAGAGATTAAAATCAGAACATTCACAAAACTAGAATTAGTGGATTTAGGTCATGAAACAAATTATCACCTTACTGCTGTCTGTCACTCTACCACACTGATAAACTAACCTCTGCGTATGCTCTCCTTAACCTATTGGCCAGTTCAGAATATATATATGCCTATTAGAGAATAGAGATGCAAGACAATGATTAAAAAGGCTCTTGATTGACAATGCATTTATTTTCATATCATAATGTATGCATACAAACACATTGACCTTGTTAACACACTAAACCAATCTGGGATATCAAAATATAAAATTACATAAATGTGGAGATCAAGGAATTTGGAAAGTGGTTATTCCACATAAAAGCTAGAATGTGAAAATTTATAGCATTTGCATTTTTTTACTGTTAATTGTTGAATTGTGGCCCATAAAGTTATTTCTAAAAGAGAACTGGATGGTTGCTTGAAAGGGAAAGAGAATTAAGGGAACGAGAGAGTGAGAAGAGTACAATTAGATTACATAGCTCACGTGAAGAAAAAATGAGGAGGGACTTTAAGGACCAAACAAGCTATATTTATCCCTTGCAGTCTGTTATTCTACATAAATCTTTAGTTAGCAAACCTTTGATCTGTGGGAAACAAAAACAAGAGTGTATCTAAGGAAATATAATAATCGAGCACAGAGACCTGAAAATCATTGGAGACTTGGAAGTCATTTGAGAAAAGTAATATTCTGCGATTAATAGTGATGTTTATCTGATCTATCCCTTGCTTTCCTGCCACCTAACCAATTCTGGCTTTAATTGGCCAAATTTTTTTGGATACCATGGGCTCTTACCTTTGTAATCAATCTCCCATGTTGGGTCTTATCAAATGCCTTACTGAAATTCAAGTCCACAACTCAATCACATTGATCAGACATGACCGCACCTTAACAAAACCATTCTGACTGTTCTTGATTAATCTCAGTCTCTCCAAATATAGATTAATTCTGGCCCTCAGAATTGCTTCCAATAGCTTCCCCACCACAGAGGTTATCTTTTGCACCCTTCTTGAATAATAGTACCACATCAGCTGTCCTCCAGCCTTCTGGCACCTCTCCTGTGACCAGACAAGAATTGGAATTTATTGCCAGCACCCCCACTATTTCCTCCCTTGCCTCACTCAACAGACTGTGTATAGTTCACTTGAACATTTATTTACTTTAATCGTCTGCCAGACCACTCAGAATTTCCTCTCGGTCTATGCTAACTTCTTTAATTTTAATCATTGTCCTTTTCCCCGATATCTATACCCACAACACCTTTTTCACTGCTGAACACTGACCCAAAAGTATTCATTTCAAATCCTACCTACCTCCTCTATCTCTGTACACAAATTACTACACTGGTCCTAAAAGGGTCTTACTCTTTCCCTACCTATCCGGAATGTACTTGTACAATAACTTTAGGATTATTCTTTCTTGGCCATCTTTTTACTCCCCTAATTTTGTTTTTAAGGTTCCCCTTGCAGTGGTCTCAAGGTCGTAACTTCACCAGGTTGAAACTTCATTTTTTGGTGCAAATGGTACTGCTCCAGTGTGCCTTCATGCCATTTCATTGAATCAGGGTTGTCCCCTAGCCTGGTGGTAATCATGAAGTGAGGGGATAGGCTGGGCTATAAGATTGCGGATTGTAATGAATATCATTATGCTGTTACTGATAGCTCATGGGGCCTCATGTTTCCCAGTGGTGTGTTGTTCAATCTGTTTGAAATCTAACTTATTTAACATGAAGTTGGCATTGTTACCTGAAGCAGAGGCTGTGGGGTGACCTCAGAGATTTATAAATTCATGTTTTTCCTGGATCATTGGAGGCTAAGGGAAGACCTTATAGAGGTTTATAAAACCATGAGGAGCATGGATAGGGTAAATAGACAAGGTCTTTTCCCTGGGTTGAGAGAGTCCAGAACAAGAGGCCATAAGTTTAGGGCGAGAGGGGAAAGATTTAAAAAGAGACCTAAAGAGCAACTTTTTCATGCAAAGGGTAGTGCGTGTATGGAATGAGCTGCCAGAGGAAGTGGTGGAAGCTGGTACAGTTACACGATTTAAAAGACATCTGGATGCATATATGAATAGGAAGGGTTTGGAGGGATATGGGCCAAGTGCTGGCAAATGGGACTAGATTAATTTAGGCTCTCAGGTTGGCATGGACAAGTTGGACCGAAGGATCTGTTTCCGTGCCTTTCATCTCCATGACTCTATGAGGGGCATGGATTGAGTATTAAATAGCCAAGGTCTTTTTCCCAGATTAGAGGAACCCAAAACTAGAGAGCATAGATTTAAAGTGAGAGGGGAAAGATTTTTCACACAGAGGGTGGAATATGTATAGAACTAAGCTGCCAGAGGTGGCGGTGGAGACAGGTACAATTACAACATTTAAAAGGCACCTGAATTGGTACATGAATAAGAAGGGTTTTAAGGGATATGGGCCAAATGTTGGAAAATGGGACTTGATTAATTTGGGATATCTGGTCTGCGCAAATGAGTTGGACCGAAGATTCTATTTACATGCTGTATAACGCTAAGACTCTATGGTTAGTGCCATGAAAGTGATACAATTATGAAACAGAACAAACAGCATCTGCATTTACAAGCAATTTCTTGGAAGATTTAATATGCTGATATATGTCCATAACCCTCAACCTTTTGTTGAACACCTGAGTTAAAATTTAGTGATGCAGTTGCATTAAAGTTAAAACAACCTTATTAGATTGGAATTTCAAATGTGCCTTTAAAAAGAATAATAAAATATTGAAGTCAAAATCACAGCTGCTTAAGGCAGGTTCGGGATATGGCAATGAACCAGACAAAAAGGAAAGTGAAGGAAATTTTCACATGTAATTTTTGTTTGGCTGGCAGGGTAAAAATGAAGATACAATTATGAAAACATTTGATATTTTGCTTGAAATAACAATTGAACTAATTTGCATTTATCAAGGGCAAATTCTGCTGGCTCTCAATGTTTGTGCACAGAAACCAAGTTTGGCTTGAGAATTTAATGCATTGGAGCACTCAACTACTTTCATTTTGCAAATATTGGACCAAATTTGGGTCCTTTCATGTGCAGGTTCAGCTGAATGGTCAAAACAGCAACTTCAGTTGGCGAGGATTCAGAACAGGAAAGATAGCCATGTTTCCTATTCTTGATCAGTATTTGGTAGTCCCTATGGGAACGAAATAAATTGAACTCTGGGTTTGGCTGTGGTGCCTACTTATGCTGAATCAGACAGCTGAATACAACATTGATTTATCCTCTTCCATGTACTCAGTCCCTGGCAAGAAACTTTTATTTGTTTAACAGAGTTTAAAACTCTTTATTCAGGCAGTTAGAAACTAAGTTGCTGCAAACCTACAACACAAGCTTACACCGTTGCGCTACAATTATACTGCACATTAGATCTGTCTTCAGATAAAGCCAGCTGTGGGAAGGTTCATGTTAGATGCATAACAGGCAATTCTGCAGAGTTCTGCTTTCTGCAAGTACGATTACTGTTTTTTCCGCAAATCACTTCTCAGAAAAGTTACCTCTTTCTCTTTCCAACTCCAATCCTTGTGCATCTGCAACTAAGCAGGGTTGTCAGTCTACTTTTAAAACTACCACAGAAATGATTTCATGGAGAGCAGGCCAACCTTGCAACCAAAGTCATGAGCTATAAATTATGAAATCTTCATGAAACATGGTAGTAGCCACCTGAATAGCTAAGTTTGCCTTTCAATTCAAGGTGCAACATGAAACTTTGAAATTTGATGGATAATTTAACATTTTCTTCATGCTAACAATAATAATGTTTTGAGCGGTAGTACAAATTATATCAAAAGTAATCCTCGCATCAAACTTAATAAATGGATGCTTGCATCAGAATTAGGATGACTTTCTATAATATAAAAAACATAAAAACTAAGATTTCAATCATTTGCATTTCTCCTTTAGATACCTCCAACAATGCCATCACAATTAATATCTCCTTGTAGTAAAGAAAATTTTATAATCCAAAAATTTTGATATTGTTAAATATTTTAATTAGGTACTTTTATTGCAAACTGACCATCTAAATGTCAAAGTGATACATACATTCAGTGCTTTCCTACCTATAAGTCAATCCTGTATCTGTAATCTTATCAGTTACAGATAAATTAAAAAATAACGACTCCAATTACAATGAACATTTCAAAAATCAAGCATACATATCATCAAAATTTCAAATGTATCAGAATATTTGTGGCTACTTCTATAATCATTCCCAAATAATCTCAAAACTAGCTTTCCAGCATGAAACAAAAAATGGTAGAATATTGAACAGAGAGAAAAAAAATCTAAGGAGCTGTTCACAGTCAGCTTCAATTTAAATTTCCCAAATGCATTTAATGTTTAGGCTCAATGAGATCAGCCCCAATCTAAACAGTGCATAGATTTTTTTCACCGCGTTCAAGCTACGCTTTTTAACAGTTTGTGAAAAACCATAGATTTAGCTTTGTTAACTGTTCAACAAAAGGGTGACTCAAATTGGGGTCAAGTAGTACCACAATGCAGCTCATCTTACAGTACTTTGAAGTACACATCACAACTCAACTACAAACGGGGAATTTCTTTCACTGAAACATTGACTGGTGCACTATTAGCAATCATGGACAGTGACAAAATACACAACTACAATATTTAGCTACTTCTCTGAAACAGCACAAGTGAGACAAAATAGATTTGCTTAAGTATGAGATATTGTATTTAAATGTGCCTTGAGAATCAACTCAAAGTAGGCAAGCAGAAAACCAGAAGAACACAGCAAGCCAGGCAGCATCAGGAAGTGGAGAAGTCAACATTTCGGGTATAATCTTCTGCAGGACTCAGGGTGGGTGTAGGAGGAACTGTAGATAAAGGGGGTGGCAGGGGCAGGGGTGGTAAGGTGGGGATAGGTAGAGGGTATAACCTGGTTGGTCAAAAAGGAGGAACGAATCTGGTTGGTGGCAGGGAGTAATAAAAAGGGAGAGGGAAGGGCTGGGAAGGGAGTCAGTGGATGAGGAGGGCGGTTATTTGAAATTGAAGAACTCAGTGTTGAGCTCTCTGGGCTGTAGGCTGCCCAGGCGGAAGATGAGGTGTTGCTCCTCCAATTTGCCATTTGGTTCTTTGTGGCAATGAAGGATGCCAAGCATGGTCATGTCTGAAAGGGAATGGAATTAAAATAGGCAGTGACTGGGAGGTCAGGTCGGCCCCTGTGGGCCCGGCTGAGATGCTCGGCAAACTGCTCCATAAGTTTACATTTGGTCTCCCCAGTGTAGAGAAGACCACATCGGGAGCACCTACTGCAGTAAAGTAGACTGGGAGAGAGACAGGTGAGCTCTGTCTCACATGGAAGAACTGTTTGGGACCCTAAATGGGGGTGAGGGGGATGGTGTACCAGCTGGTTTTACATCTTTTCTGGTTGCAGGGCAAAGTACCTGGGTGTTTGGAGGGGTTGGTGGAGAGAGTGGTGCTAACCAAGGACTGTCGAAGGGAACTCAGGCAGTAAAAGGAAATTAAAGGGCGACATTTTATAGTGGCAAACTGAATGTATAATTCAACAATTCATTTGTTACGGCAAAATATCAACAGTGCAAACTGATTCAAAATGTAACCATATTTCTGGTAGATTTCCAGGAATCAAGAATTCAGAGTACATGTTTGGATTTTAGGTTTACTTTCACAATAAAACAATACATTTTCCACCACCACTCTACACCACACTGCAGCTGTAATTTAGGATTGCTCTCTAAGGGCTTCCTACAGTACCTTGCGATTATGTCATAGAATTGCACATTACTGACCAGAGGAAAAAAGTTAGAACAGATAAAAGTGCAGTATGCCAGACTAGATGGCATTATAGTCTTGAATGGTAGAGTTTTAAGAGCAAATGGACATGAACACACAAAGATAAATTAATCCTGAGTTATTGTAATTATACGATAAGAGCCTGGTCTATGATTACTACATATAGCAATATTTAGTATGAAAGCATAATGAAGTGTGTTACTTTGAAGTCTAAATCTAAATCTAAAGACAGTTCTTGACTTTGTCTTCTCCTTGTCTGGTTTGTCTCAAATCCAAACTCAATGTAGCATTAAACTTCATGATGAAAGAAAGATCATAAAGCTATTTTTAGCATACTGATGTGCCAATAAAATATGCAGTCAGGAAGAATAAATTAAATTTTCAAGCTTTGTATATCTTACATTTAAACCTGTTCAACACATGAATTAAATCAAATGATGATTCAGTTTGGGGTTGGGGGACAAACAAGAAGATAAAACATAGAACATACTCTAAAAGACCACAAACTCCAACTTTCATGTCCATTGCCATCACCACCCCACCCCACTCTGTAATAGGATGATTTATGATTGCCAGTGCAGAAACACCAATTTGTGTGGACACATCTGAAAATCATTCTGTACCAGAAATTAAATGCAAAGAATTTTCATTACTTTAAAAAGTACCTGGGTACATACATGCATAAATCATTGAAGGCAGCAGAACAGTTTGAGTATATAGCATCCTGGACTTTGTCAATAGGGACAAAGTACAAGAACAAGGAGTTATGTCAAACCTGCATGGGATACTATATTGTCCTCAACTGGGGTATTGTATTGAGTGAGATTAGATTAGATTTCCTACAGTGTGGAAACAGGCCCTTCGGCCCAATTAGTCCACATCGACTCTCCGAAGAGTAACCCGCCCAGACCCATTTTCCTCTGACTAATGCACCTAACACTATGGGCACTTTAACATGGCCAAATCACCTGACCTGCACATCTTTGGATTGTGGTAGGAAACCGGAGCACCCGGAGGAAACCCACGCAGACACAGGGAGAACGTGCAAACTCCACACAGACAGTCACCCGAGGCAGGAATCGGACCTGAGACCCTGGTGCTGTGAGGCAGCAGTGCTAACCACTGTGCCATCATGCCACCCCTAGTTCTGGAAATCACACTTGGCATGATTTATAAGGCAATATGAGAGGATGCAGAAAAGATTCATAAATGTAACTTCCTCATTCCCAGAGCCAGAGGATTGGAGAAGTTGAGACCATTCTCCTTTGGGGAAAAGAAGGTTGATAGGAGATTTAATACAGATATTCAAATTCTTAGTGGCTGGGCAGAGCAGATAGGGAAAACATCACTGATCAAGAACCAGAGGGGATAAGTGTAAGGTAATTGGTTAAAGAAGCAATATCACAATTAAAAAAAAAAGATTTTTCAGGCAGTAAGTAGTTCGCATCTGGATTGCACCACTTAACTTGCAATGGCAACTAAGCTGGGTCCTTTCAAAACAGGAAATGAATTGTGAGAAAGTAAACATTTGGTGGACTACAGGAAAAGACAAGCTGAATTCGAGCTTCAAAGTGTCGGTACAGATAACAGACCAAATGGCTTCTTGCTGTGCTGTAGCCATTCTATGATTTCACATTCATCTGAAAACAGCACTGTACTGGACTACTTTTGAAATTACTGACAGAATTTACATCTGTCCTGGCAATAATGGGTAATCTGCAGACGATTCACATGCCATTAGATTTTATTATGAGGAATAAAGTCAACTAGGTAGCTGATTCAGTAGTGTCTAATTTGCACACCCAAAGACACAGATTTATGTTTCAGAGCTTTCTGAATTGAAATCAAAAATGAAGTGTTGGAACTATTTAGCAGTCAACATCTGTAAAGAGAAGCCATAAAATTACTGTTTAAATAAGCTCAAATGATTCTCACAGTACAAAAGGAGGCCATTCAGCCCATTTTGTTCATGCCAGTCAACATAGACCTGGCTATACTAATCCCATTTTCCAGCTTTTAACCATAGTGACAGTACACATTAGTATCTAAATACTGCTGAAATAATTTACATTGTATTTTGTTTTCCATATTTTTTTTTTAAATCTACAGGTAGCACGGTGGCTCAGTGGTTAGCACTGCTGCCTAACAGCACCAGGGACCCGAGTTCAATTCCCCCTCAGGCAACTGTCTGTGTGGAGTTGCACATTCTCCCAGTTTCTGCATGAGTTTTCTCCGGTGCTCCAGTTTCTTCCCACAGTCCAAAGATGTGCAGGCTAGGTGGATTGACCAAATGGCCTCTTTCTGCACTTTAGGGATTCCATGATTGCAAGAATTTCTGATACAGCTGCCCTATCAGCTGGGTGGTTCCAGAATCCCAACATCCTCAAGGTGAAATAGTCTCTCCAACTCTCCTCAGTCTTCTAGCTCTTATTTTAGATCAATGATGGACTCCTCTACTGACAGAAAAGTTGTTTTCCTACCTACTGTACCATGCACCTCATTAACTCATACACTTCTATCATCAGGTCCCTTCTCAACCATTGCTGTTCCAAGGAGAACAACCCCAGCCTATCCAATTCTTTCCCCCTTTGATCTGTCATTTTAAAATTCATTTGTGGAATGTCGGGGTCGTTGGCTGGCCAGCATTTATTGCCCCTACATAGTTTCCCTTGAAAAGGTTGTGGTTAGCTGCCTTCTTGAACCACTGCAGTTCCATTAAGGAGGGAATTCCAGGATTTTGACCCAGTGACACTGAAGGAACGGTGATATACTTCCAGGTCAGGATGAGGAGTGGCTTGGTAGGAAACTTGCAGATGGTCATGTTCCCATGTATCTGTTGCCCTTGTCTGTCCAGTTGATTGTGGTCATGGCTTTGGAAGGTGCTGTCGGAGGACCTTTGGTAAATTTTTGCAATGCATCTTTTAAATAGTACATGCAGCTGCTACTGAGCGTCAATGGTGGAGGGAGTGGATGCTTGCAGATGTAGTACCAAACAAGCGGGCTGCTTTGTCCTAAGCTTCTTGAGCGTTGTTGGAACTGCACTCCTCCAGGCAACGGGTGAATATTACACTCCTGACTTGTGCCTTGTAGATGATGGACAGACTTTGGGGAGTCAAGAGATGAGTCACTCATCACAGTACTCCCAGCCTCTGACCTGGTCTTGTCGCCACTGTGTTTATGTAGTGAATCCAGTTGAGTTTCTTGTCAATGGTATCCCCCACTATCAACATCCTGGGGGGTTATCAGTGATGGGAACACCATTGAATGTCAAGGGACAGTGTCTCTTATTGATGATGGCCATAGCCTGACATTGATGTGGCATGAATGTTACTTGCCATCTCCAACAACCACAACGATCGTCCTGTGTGTCAGGTATGATTCCAACCAGTAGAGTGTTTTTCCCGATACCCAGTGATTCTAGTTTTGCTATAGCTCCTTGATGCCACACCTCAGTCAAATGTGGCCTTAATGTCAAGAACACAGTAGTTCAGTGGTTCGCCCTGTTCCATCAAAGCGCCACGGACCCAGGTTCAATTTCAGCCTCGGGCGACTGTGTGGAGTCTGTACATTCTCAGTGTCTACGCGAGTCTCCGCCAGGTGCTTCATTTTCCTCCCACAGTCCAAAGATGTGCAAGTTAGGTGGATTGGCTATGCTAAAAATGCCAATGTATCCAGGGATGTATGAATTAGCCATGGAAAATACAGGGAGTAGGGTAGGGAGCTGAGTCTGGTTGGGATGTGCTTTGGAGAGTCAGTGTGGACATGTTGGGCCAAATGGCCTGTTTTCCCACTGTAGAGGTACAATTCTATTGACTGTCACTCTCACCTCACCTCTGGAATTCAGATCTTTTGTCTATGTTTGAACCAAAGCTGTAGCGAGGTCAGGAGCTGATTGCCCTGGGTGGAAGCCAAACTGGGTGTCACTGAGTAGGTTTGTACTGAGCAGGCACTGCTTTATAGCACTGTTGATGAGACTTTATTGATGATCTCAAGTACACTGATGGGGTAGTAATTGGCTGGGTTGAATTATTGCTGCTTTTTATGTACAGAACACATTTGGTAATTTTCCACATTGCCAGGTAGATGCCAGTGTTGTGACTGTACTCGAAGAGTTTGACTAGGGGAGCTCCAAGTTTTGGAGCACAAGTCTTCAGTACTATTACCAGAATGTTGTCAGGCCCATAGCCTTTGCAGCATCTGGTGCCTCCGACCATTTCTTAATATCATGTGGAGTGAAATGTGTGGTATCTGTAATGCTGGGGACCACTGGAGGAGATTGAAATTAATCATCCACTCAGCACCTCTACCAAAGATTGCTGCGAATGTTTCAGCCATATCTTTTGCACTGATGGGCTGGACTCTTCCATCATTGAGGTTAGGGCTATTTGTGGAGCCTTCTCCTCCAGTGAATTGTTTAACTGTCCACCTCTATTCATGACTGCATGTGGCAGGACTGCAGAACTTAGATCTGATCCATTGTTCATGGAATTGCTTAGCTCTATCACTTGTTGCTTATACTGTTTGACACACAAGTTAGTCCTGTTTGGTAGCTTCACCAGGTTGACACCTTCTATTACTAGCACATGCTTTTCATTTATTTCAAATTTTCAGTTTTTAAATTTGTTTAAAAATGTCAAATACAATATATATTTCCTTTTATTGGATTCACTGTCTCTTCCAATTGTTATCTTCTTTCTGCATTTCTTGTTCCAGTCATTTATGCAATTACAGCAGAACAGCAATATAAATTACTACAGCAATTTGCACTTACATGGCTACCTATATGACAGTTTATCAAGCATTTCACAGAAGCAAATAAAATTTCACATTAATGACAATTTATTCACATGGCCAATGGGGTAGGATTCAAGAGCATCTTAAATGAAAATCAGGAGCTTTGTTGATGTTCAGCATTTTACAGTACTCAGTACATCAAGATTTTGTTTCAAACAGTTTTCCCCATCTGATCAGGAAACATAAACTTCAACTCTCTGCTCAAGCACACATTCTGTCAACAGAACTTTAAAACAAATCAACATATACATGCTTGTGTTACCCACTTGAAACATTTCCAGGACAGCACTGCCGCAGCCTCCCTAATGCCATTGTGGGTGAACTGATACCAAATAGACTGCAGCAGTTCAAGGCCCCTCATCACCAAGAGTATCTAAGGATAGGAAATGAATACTGGGCCAGCCAGTATCACTCATCCTATGAATGGATTTTTTTTTAAAAAGATTTATTTTCCCCTGGTTTTGTTCTCTTCCAACGATGGTATTTACATCCTAATATGAAAGTGTCATTGTTCAGTTGTGTTCTCGATTCCACGTATCCCTCTATTATTGACTTGAACTCATCCAGCACTTAAACAGCATTCTTTGATGAATTAATTCAACTGCAAACCCCACCACCAACCTTTTGCACTTTTAAGAGCAGGCTGCACTTAAGGTAAACTATACCAAATAATATCGCAGCAATTTAAAAAATAGAAAATCGAACACCAGATGAGAGGGTTGCAAAGGGAAAGTGCCAAGAGAATCCCACAAACCATCCACAGAAAAGATTAGGGCAGGGAGATTAATTGCTGACCACTAGACCAGAGGACTTCACAGCAGTGCCACAAGAAATCAAAGGATCGCATTTAGGTGATTGATGTCAGTTAATATATCTTCACATAACATTGCCTACACACCAATGAATTCTCATGCTCGTAAACTAACATCGCCCCATCATTCACCCAGCAACACTCCATGACAATCAGGGCTCACACCTAACACCCTGATACTTCTTCACACACTAAACAATGATACCACCCTTACACCCAGCTCTTTAAGTTATCGTATGCTTATGTCTGTCAGTTAACCCAAATGCAGCAGTGAATTATTACTGGTATTCTACCCTGTCCTTTGAAGGAGATGGCTGTACACAATAAAAGAGAAGAAAGGATACCTGATTATGGACAGAAATGGCAGCGTCTACTCAGTCCTACAAAGTTAAAAATCACAACACCAGGTTATAGTCCAACAGGTTTAATTGGAAGCACACTAGCTTTCGGAGCGACGCTCCTTCATCAGGTGATTGTGGAGGTCTCGATCGTAACACAGAATTTATAGCAAAAATTTGCAGTGTAATGTAACTGAAATTATACATTGAAGAATTGATTGTCTGTTAAGCCTTTCATCTGTTAGAACCGAATCAGCCCTACAAAGGATTTGGCTCTCCCTCTCCAGAGTCCTGATGAAGTGTTATTTTTGAAATGTTGACTCACTTGCTCCTCAGATGCTGCCTGACCTGCTGTGCTTTTTCCAGCACCACATTTAATCGACTCAGCATCATGGGGCCAGCTACAAGCAAACTTACCTCAACCTTGTCACTAAGAAAATTGAAGACAGCAGCTTGTTGCCACCTTATGCTCTTTCCCAACTCTCAGATCACCCTCATCCCAAGATTTGAGCTGTCCATACATTTGGGAACAGAGAAGGGCAACGTTTGTCTGGGGCATCCTAAACAGGTCAGATACCTGGGTGACATTCACCAAAGTTCATTTGAATGATGATCACAGGATGGCATGCTGAAAAGGTAGCAATGTCCTGGGAAGTACAAAGGAAGAGGAGAATATGCAGTTTTTTTTAAATGAATTGTCACAGGTAAAAGTTAAGAGGGTCATCTTTGAAATATTAAGTTTAATTAAGATTTTAAATCTTTAGTTCTTAATATTCTTCAGGATAGAATGAAAAAGCAAAACACAGAAATAAAGGTGATTTGAATTGAAATATGAAAGACCAAATGGGGATTTAATAGAAATGTTTAAATTATATGAAGAATTTTGTTCAATGAATATGGCAAGATCATTTCCTTCACTTGATGTATCAGTAATGGGTGTATCGATGTGAGGTAGTCACTGAGTGCACAGAAGACAGGAATTTCTTTTGATTTGCTCTCGTTGAGAAAGGTATCCTCCTGTGCTATAAAAGGTCCATGATTTTTTTAAGAAATAATCATCAATAGCCCAAAATGTATTCGTGTAGTAAGCAAGTATTTCATACTTTGTGCTCTTCACTAAGAGGATATTTAGTTGTGAGTCTTGTCCATTTTTTCTGGAAATCTTCTCTAAACTTTCTACTTCTCCACTTTCATCCACATTTAAAAGGCAAATCTCTGACAAAATTATCTCTTGTGCCTGCTTAATCAGTGTTCCACAAGAATCATTGAGTCACAGAACAGAAATGGACTCTTCAGCCCAACGCATCCATGCTGACCAGGTTTCCTAAACTCAATTAGCCCCATTTGCCTGCATTTGGCCCATACACCTCTAAACCTCTTCTATTTGTATATCTGTTTAAATGTCTTTTAAATATCATAATTATACTTGCCTATGACAGCTCATTCCATACATGCAATATCCTTTGTGTGTAAAAGTAACCATTCACATCCTTTCAAAATATTTCCCATCTCACTTTAAATCTATATTCTCTGGTTTTGGACTCTCTTACCCTGGAGAAAAGACCTTGGCTATTCACCTCATCTATGTCTTTCATGATTTAGAAATGCTCTAGGGGAAAAAGTCCCAGCCTACTCAGCCTCTCCTTACAACTTAAATCTTTCAGTTTAATAACACTATTCCTATAGCAGGGTAAACAGGATTGAATATAGTACTTAAAATTTGGCCTTATCAAGGTAGATGAGTGTGCCAAATGCCTTCTTCAACACCCTAACTACCTGTGATGCCATTTTCAAGGAATTATGTATCTGTACCCCTAGGTCTCTCTGTTTGAGAACAAATCCCAGGGCCCTACTACTAACTGCACAAGTCCTGCCCTGGCTTGTCTTACCAAAACATAATACCTTGCATTTATCTAAGTTAAACTCCATCTGCCACTCAGCCCACTGGCCCAGTTGATCAAGTGTACCCAGCACCGATCCTTGTGGCATACTGCTGGTCACAGGCTTTCAGTCCGAATAACCACCCTCTCTATATATAGGGATTTCATGTTTTCTTTTCAGAAAAGTATACATAAAAGCAAAATTTTTTATTTCTTTGGTGACATCTGGAGTAACGGTACTGATCAAGTTCATTAGGACATCCCAGTGATGCTACTTAATGCAACTTAGAGACGACCAAACCCTTAACAGTGTTTCTTTCAATTCCCAGTATTAAGTCAAAACTATGGATGTGATAGAAAAGGGAACCCAGTTTAGTATTTGAGCAACCTTCCATACCACTCCACCCTATCAAGTCTGTGACTGCATAGCACAAATACATTGGACATTTTGCACTTTGCTTGAAGATTGTTAGGTCTTTTGCTGGAGGATGTTAACCTAGTGCTGATTTGTGAATCAGTTTTCAACTGGAAGATCTTATCTTCCCTCTTCACAGAGGGAACAGTTTCTTAATGCCAGTCCATTACCTAATCTGGAGAGCTCTTAAATCTCCTAAATTCCTTTTGCAAAGGAACTGTTCCATGCTAACTCAGGTAGTTTTCCTACAACATTATCTGAGGACCTATAATCCTGAGAATGTCCATCATGGAAAACAGTTGTTCTGTTATATCAAGTACTTCCTCCTTTGAAGTATCCTGGATTTCTGGAGTACGGATATCTTTCTAAATGGAAGAAATGGCTTCCGGGAGTCAAAAACACCTCATCTCACTCAGACTAGACAGCTTCAGCTGCCTCTTGTTGTTTGATTGGTGAACCTGACTTTATCATTAGTGGTGTTACTGGAAAGCTGTGGCTGCCTTCGCATTACATTTGCCACTAGCATTGGCAATTCTTTTGCATTCAAATTGTTCACACTACTCAACTAACATCTATTAAAAAAATACAAAATAATGTTGTGTTACTATTTCTTTTTGTTTAGTTGTTATTAGTAAACTCTCTCTGGTAATTCAAGAGGATCTAGTTAAATCCACTCCTTTTGAAGCAGAAGTTCATTTGCTTCTGGGAAAAAAAGCTATCCACAGGGTAATAGATTCTTGTTGAACTAATCTTATTGTCACCAATTAAATGAGGATTGGGGCGAAAACTGAGGGGAGCCAGTTAATCCCTCCTCACCCAGAAGCTTAATGATTTGAGATATCCCACTGGAACCATAAACTGGGGAATCTCATCCAGAGACTGCTCATAACATGGTGTATAGGGCAATGATTCAGAATACTTTGTTGCAGATAGTACATTCTACACTAATCTTCATAGGGAATAGGTGTATCCTGTATAGGTCCCAAGAATCTCTCTATTATGCCTGACTTGAAATGTGTGTTGTAGTTATTGCTATCGTGCAATAATCAGCTTCTTAATGAAGACACGTGCATCTTCTATTCTCTACCACTGATCTAAATAGAACAATAGCAGACAAGTCATTATGACAGTGAACTACCTATGTCACTCCTAGTCCTGTATCAAATACCACATGGTGGCAGTATTTGAATTCCATGCAGAAATCCCTAACATAAGGAGAAAATTTTCAATAGAGAAAAATTTTCTTTTTGAAGAAAACTAATTTCCCACTTCCAGACGCCACAGCTAGTCAGTCAGTCAGCTGAAATGCAATTACTGACAAGAGGTTACAGCTGCTCTGATAGCAGCAGCAGAACAGTTTTGGCACTGAAAGCGTCAGAAAGTAAAATTTAGACAGTGGATGCAGAATTGGTAAGGCCTCAGCATTGACTTTAGCTGGAAGAGAAAATTTGAATAAATCTACCAACAGAAGAAAAGTTGAGAGAGAAATTTAAAGATGTAAAAGAATCAAGATTCAATAATTAACCTGTAATTTTGATTTGAAGATCTATAAAAAGGACATAGCCAGTGAACTTTATATAATTTATTTTGCAAAAGTGCATTGTGTTCTTGGCTATGAGGTATGGGAAAGTTTCCATTTTGCACGGGAAAAAACAATATCTTTGTTGCAAAAGACAGAAAACCCTGGAAAGGGGAAGAATCCATCATCTGTTGGTCAAAATGGTGGGAAAATCCTGAAATAAAACAGGAAAACACTGATAAAGTGGTGGGAAACCTCAGTAAACTGTAGAGATACTATGTTATGAAGGACTAAACTTTTGGAAGTTTGAAAATAGCAAATTGCCACAGAAGAGCCAGTAATTCAATTCAATGCTTTATTGAAGAATTTAATAGAATACAAAAATTAAAAGGACTGTCAAAGTAAGTACTGTACAGTTGAGCAGATTCTACAGTAATTTAATTTGAAACAGCATTGAATGTGAGCTTAAAAAAAAAACAGATTGCAAGCAATATTGAAATGTTAGGTTAAAAAAAGCAACATAGTATTAGAATTAATGAACACAAGCAAAAGGTCAAATCTGACTCTTAGAGAAAGCCATTCAGAAGTGACTGAAGCAGAAACTTGGAAGCAGCATTGATCAACACCAAAGCAGGCAAGATCAACCTGACCACAGGAGCTCAGTAAAATCCATTTGTTCTTAATGTACCAACATTCTAAAGAGACAGACCTGAGAAAGGTGATAAAATCACGAGGGGCACAGATATGGAAAGTAGACAAAAAGTCTTTTCCATGGAGTGGGGGAGTCCAGAATGAGTGGGCATAGGTTTAGGGTGAGAGGGGAAGAATTTAAAAGGGACCTCAGGGGCAACATTTTCACACAAAGGGTGCTGCGTGTATGGAATGAACTGTCAGAGGAAGTGGTGGAAGCTGGTACAATTACATTTGGATGGTGGTATGAATAGGAAGGGTTCAGAGTGATATGGGCCAAGTGCTAGTAAATGGGACTAGATTAGGTTAGGTCTGGAGCCGCAGGGGATGGGGAAGATACTAAACGAGTATTTTACATCAGTGTTTACTGTGGGAAAGGACATGGAAGATATAGAATATAGGGAAATAGATGGTGACATCTTGAAATATGTCCATTTTACAGAGGAGTAAGTGCTGGATGTCTTGAAATGCATAAAAGTGGATAAATCCCCAGGACCTGATCACGTGTACCCTAGAGCTCTGAGGGAAGTGATTGCTGGGTCTCTTACTGAGATATTTGTATCATAAATAGTTACGGGTGAGGTGCCAGAAGACTGAATGTTGGCTAATATGGTGCCATTGTTTAAGAAGGGTGGGAAAGACAAGCCAGGGAACTATAAACCAGTGAGCTTGACGTCAGTGTGGGCAAGCTGTTGGAGAGAATCCTGAGGGACAGGATGTACGTGTATTTGAAAAGGCAAGGACTGATTAGAGATAGTCAACATGGCTTTGTGTGTGGAAAATCATGTCTCACAAACTTAATTGAGTTTTTTGAAGAAGTAACAAAGGTTGATGAGGGCAGAGTAGTAGATATGATCTATATGGACTTCAGTAAGGTGTTTGACAAGGTTCCCATGGGAGATTGATTAGCAAGGTTAGATCTCATAGAATATAGGGAGAACTAGCCAATTGGATACAGAACTGGCTCAAAGGTAGAAAACAGAAGGTGGTGGTGGAGGGTTGTTTTTCAGACTGGAGGCCTGTGACCAGTGGAGTGCCACAAGGATCGGTGCTGGGTCCTCTACTTTTTGTCAGTTACAGAAATGATTTGGATGCGAGCATAAGAGATAGTAAGTTTGCAGATAATACCAAAATTGGAGGTGTAGTGGACAGCGAAGAGGGTTACCTCAGATTACAACAGGATCTGGACCAGATGGCCCAATTGGCTGAGAAGTGACAGATGGAGTTTAATTTAGATAAATGCGAGGTGCTGCATTTTAGGAAAGCAAATATTAGCAGGACTTATTCACTTAATGGTAAGGTCCTGGGGAGTGTCGCTGAGCAAAGAGACCTTGGAGTGCAGGTTCATAGCTCCTTGAAAGTGGAGTCGCAGGTAAATAAGATAGTGAAGGCGGCGTTTGGTATGCTTTCCTTTATTGGTCAAAGTACAGGGGTTGGTAGGTCATGTTGCGGCTGTACAGGACATTGGTTAGGCCACTGTTGTGATATTGCATGCAGTTCTGGTCTCCTTCCTATCGGAAAGGTGTTGTGAAACTTGAAAGGGTTCAGAAAGATTTACAAGGATGTTGCCAGGGTTGGAGGATTTGAGCTATAGGGAGAGGCTGAACAGGCTGGGGCTGTTTTCCCTGGAGCATCGGAGGCTGAGGGGTGATGTTATCTAGATTTACAAAATTATGAGGGGCAAGGATAGGGTAAATAGACCAAGTCTTTTCCCTGGGATCGGGGAGTCCAGAATGAAAGGGCATAGGGTTTAGGGAGAGAGGGGAAAGATATAAAAGAGACCTAAGGGGCAACTTTTTCTCACAGAGGGTGGTACATGTATGGAATGAGCTGCTGGATGAATTGGTGGAGGCTACTACAATTGCAACATTTAAAAAGGCATCTGGATGGGTATATGAATAGGAAAGAGTTGGAGGGATACGGGCCAGGTACTGGCAGGTGGGACTAGATTAGATTGGGATATGTGGTGGGCATGGGACAAGTTGGACCGAAGGGTCTGTTTCCATGCTGTACATCTCTATGACCCTATTTAATGAACTACCACAATTTTCAATAACTCAGCAATACCCCTATTAAAAGTAAACACCAGGTTTCTGTTAGTAACAGTAAAAAAAACTGTTTATTGTAACAACTTTAGCAAGCATAGTAAGAGAACACTATTTCTAATTTGTGATATGAATGTTACCCCTTTTAAAGCACACAAAAATAGGGGAAAAACAAACAGATATTTTGAGTCAAGTGATACGGCACAGGGTAAACCCCTCTGCCAATTTAAACCTGACACACAGTGAAGCTCACCTCATGCCGTAAACTGTCAAATTGAGAGGCAAAGATCCACCACAGAGGCCACTACTTGAAGTAAAAATTAACAATTTTATCCTTTAAGTACAACAGAGAATAATAAAACCATTAACTATTTACAACTCCTTTCTCTTAAACCTATCTTTTATCTCACTCTACAATACTGGTCTAATAAAAAAACCTGATTAAGACTTACAACAAAAAAGTTTCAAAACCAGTTAGCTTTGTCGATTCTCCTTTGTAGATTTTCATCTGTGGATTTTTCTCTTGGTCAGTTTCAATATTCTGCATAAATTTCTTATAGACAGGTACGTTTCCAAGAGCTTTTCAGCTAGTAGTCTATATTTGTCGGTGTCCTTGGCCATTCTTCCGCTAACTATTCAAAATGTCCAGTTTTATACCCCAAAACATCGGATCATTTCATTGGTTTTGATGTTGTTAAAATAATAAATTCAAATTTAATTGGATTTTGGTATCGTGGGGCATAATTTAAACTGATTGGCTGAATTTGAATTTGTTTTTGTATCATGGCGACTCATTTGCACTATTGGTTTCACAGTCAAATGTTACATTTTAAACTTCTTTCAGTATGCTCTGTGCCACTCTAAGTCCATGCCAGCTTCCGGTCTCTCAAAAGGTACAGTACACATTTTTACCTTCATTATACAAGCAAAAGAAAATGTCAGAGGAACAGAGTTCTCTATGTATTCTGTATGTTTCAATTAGATTCACTCCCCCATCCTTCTCAACTGCATAGAGTATAGACGCAGAGTCCTCAAACATTCCTCAGATGTTAAGCTTTTCATTCCTGGGACCATTCTTCATGAACCTCCTCTGAACACACTCCAGGGTCAGTACATACTTCCTGAGATCCAAGGCCCAAAACTGAGCACAATACTCCAAATGTGGTCTGATTAGAGTCTTATAGAGCCTCAGAGGTACATCCCTGCTTTTATATTCAAGTTCTCTCAAAAATAAATGCCATCATTGCATTTGCCTCCCTAATTACCAACTCAACCTGCAAGCTTGCCTTGAGAGAATCCTTGACTAGAACTCCCAAGTCTCTTTACAACTCAGACTTCTGAATTTTCTGCCCGTTTAGAAAATAATCCATGCTTGCTTTTCTTCCTACCAAAGTGCATGACCTCACATTGTACTCCATCTGCCACTTCTTTGCTCACTTGCCTAACCTGTCTAAATCCCTCTGCAGCCTGTCCCTCTACCTTTGTATCATCTGCAAATTTAGCCGGAATGCCCTCAGTTCCTTCATCTAGATCGTTAATGTATAAAGTGAAAAGTTGTGGTCCCAACACTGACCCCCACAGAACACCACTTGTCACCAGCTGCCATCCTGAGAAGAGCCATTTTATCCCCACTCTCTGCTTTCTGTCAGTTAATCAGGTTTCTATCCATGCTAGCACCTTGCCTCTGACACCATGAGCCCTTATCTTACTCAGTAGCCTTCTGTGTGGCACCTTGTCAAAGGCCTTCTTGAAGTCCAGGTAAATAACATCCATTAAATCTCCCTGGTCTAACCTGCTTTGTACTTCCTCAAAGAATTGTAGCAGATTTTCAGGCATGACAAATAGAGAGAAAGATCAGCATGGACTAGTTGGATTGGAGGGTCTGTTTCCATGCTGTATGACTCTTATGATTGATGCAGCTGATTTCTTGAAGTCTCCTTGCTTTAGTCTCTCACCCTCCCTCATACAGCATTAAAATGCAACCTAGTCCATCAGTAAATTATGTAATGCTGAGATCTTCTGAACCCACAAATGTAACCAATTGAAAAGCCAAAATAACAACTCTCTGCAGACTTGCCTCAAACCAGGGGCTGCTGGTTTTTCTGGACTCAATGTCCCCAGAAGAAACACTTTCATATGCACCAATTAATTCACTTATTTTCCCAAAGCTGCAAACAATTCCTTCTTCTTTCTCTCCTTTCTCTTTTATTTGCACTCAGAACTGAAAAAGATATTGTCACCATGGGATTGTGTTCAACTAACGACCAAAATCAGTCTGTGGTGAAAATAGATCCTTTATTCAACAACTACAGTAACACAAGATCGAGGTGGCAACAGAATCCTGAAATACAGTTCTTACATACATTAAAATTCCACTTTTATGATGTTACATTGTTTTATCTATAGTACACAAAGGTTTGAGGGGCTTCTGTCCTGGGAGACAGGAGATTAGTTAAAGCATGTGCTAAGTGCTGGCTGCCACTTCTGATAGGATTAAGAGTGTCTGTCCAGTCTGCTTGCATAATTAAGACATTTTAGTCCTTTTTAAAGTTAGTAAATGTAAGTATAAAAAATACGAGGACTCTAAGCTCCAAAGAGAGAGTTAGAAAGTTGTACCTGTACTCAAAAGAGTAAAAGGATATTAAACGGATTACCACATCTGGGTTGAGAGATTTGTTTATTTTTTGGCAGTGAGTGTTTCATTCATTCATGCAAGTCATGTAAGTGCTGTTTAGACATTTAGTTTCTTAAAGGGATAACAGCCCAGTTAAAAGATATTTAACAAGTATATACTAATTAGGGAAAAGGTTTGGTGCTCTGTAACCTATTCAGGTCTGAAAGACACAGTTACTAAGGGCTGATTAATATTATAATCTTTCCATGGTTTTGGGGTAGGTCATGGAGACTTGATAGTAGGGGTGGTATTGTTCTGAATAGGTTAGTATTGCTTTAATTTTAGTTCATCTTGCAATAATATACTACAGAACCGCAGTTTATGAGTGAATGAATGAAACCGTGTTATAGTAAATAACAGGTTAGTAAAGGGTTATGAATGAATGAACCAGAACCTGGTATTAATGAATATAGCAAGCTGGTGAGTTAATAAAGATAACCTCAAACACAATATTTCACATCAACTACAAGAACCAATGAGTAAGCTACCCCATGAGTTCAATAATGAATCTTTAACTGAAGTCATTCAGATTGCAACACAGCTAGGTAAATGAAGCATGAAACCAGGCTTCAGACTGTTGTCAGATGCTGAGAAGATGCAAGTTCAGGCAGAACATTTATTTATCCTCCCAGAAGCATCAGCAGCAGCAGTGACGGAGATCATGCCAAGCAGTATGTAATCCTTACAAAGGACAACCAAAGGAGTGAACATGCTTGTTTCACCAATGATACAATCATGAACAGCAAATGAAAACACCCAACCTAATGAACAATTTTAAGTAAAGATTCGGAGTACTTCAGTGGACTGAAAATCAAAATTTGCCCACCCTGACAAAAAGATGTGGTACACATACCATTATGGAAGCCAACCCGAGACAGATCAACCAATGTCCACAAATTCAGGACACAATCATATAGAATTTACTGGTCCAAAAATCCAGTATCCTGCAAACATAGAGATTGGTTGTTTCAACAGGACAGAAAAATTAAAGAAATGAAAAAGGTCCTCCACATTTTCGAATGCAGCAATTATTTGCATCAACAAGAAAGTCTTCAATGGCATAGGAAATCCGAGATAGTAATATAGAACATTACAGCGCAGTACAGGCCCTTCGGCCCTCGATGTTGCGCTGACCTGTCATACCAATCTGAAGCCCATCTAATCTACAGTATTCCATGTACATCCATATGCTTGTCCAATAACGACTTAAATGTACTTAAAGTTGGCGAATCTACTACAGTTGCAGGCAAAGCATTCCATACCCTTACTACCGAGTAAAGAAACTACCTCTGACATCTGTCCTATATCTATCACCCCTCAATGTAAAGCTATGCCCCCTCGTGCTTGCCGTCACCATACTTGGAAAAAGGCTCTCCCTGTCCACTATCTAACGGTCTGATTATCTTCTATATCTCTATTAAGTCACCTCTCAACCTCCTTCTCTCTAATGAAAACAGCCTCAAGTCCCTCAGCCTTTCCTCGTAAGACCTTCCCTCCATACCAGGCAACATCCTAGTAAATCTCCTCTGCACCCTTTCCAAAGCTTCCAAATCCTTCTTATAATGCAGCGACCAGAACT
Source organism: Chiloscyllium plagiosum (assembly GCF_004010195.1). Taxonomy (NCBI): domain Eukaryota; kingdom Metazoa; phylum Chordata; class Chondrichthyes; order Orectolobiformes; family Hemiscylliidae; genus Chiloscyllium; species Chiloscyllium plagiosum. The sequence continues at coordinate 57,903,720 of NC_057716.1, forward strand.
GTACACAATACTCCAAGTGCGGCTGCACCAGAGGAGTTTTGTTCATGGTTCCGGAACTCGATCCCTCTATTAATAAAAGCTAAAACACTGTATGCCTTCTTAACAACCCTGTCAACCAGAGTGCCTGGACACCGAGATCGCTCTGCTCATCTACACTACCAAGAATCTTACCATTAGCCCAGTACTTTGCAATCCGGTTACTCCGACCAAAGTGGATCACCTCACACTTGTCCGCATTAAACTCCATTTGCCACCTCTCAGCCCAGCTCTGCAGCTTATCTATGTCTCTCTAACCTACAACATCCTTCGTCACTATCCACAATTCCACCGAGTTAATAGTACTCTCGATTAAAAAGAATTTATCAAACCTTGCATGATCAAGAACAGAATCAAAGTCAATAGTCTTCAACTCAGACCTGCAAATCAGGTGACCCAATGACAATTACCTTCAAATGAATGTTAATACCGGTCATTGCAGCACCTGCCACAGGGTGCATGGTGGCTCAGTGGTTAGCACTGCTGTCTCACAGCGCCAGGGACCCGGGTTCATTCCCAGCCTCGGGTGACTGCCTGTGTGGAGTTTGCACATTCTCCCCGTGTCTGTGCAGGTTTCCTCCCATAATCCAAAGATATGCAGGTCAGGTGAATTGGCCATGCTTAATTGCTCATGGTGTTCAGGGATATGGAGGTTAGGTGCATTAGTCAGGGATAAATGTCGTGTAATGGAATGGGTTTGGGTTGGTAACTCTTCAGAGGGTTGGTATGGACTTGTTGGGCCAAAGGGCCTGTTTCCGCACAATAGAGATTCTAGCCTGATATCTTCCCAGTTCCCACAAGCATTTAAGGATTTCACTTTTGAGGAGCTGATTCAAACTGTCTTACAAAAACCAAATCTTCCAGTCTCTGGATCATTGGGGACCAGACATCCAAATGAAGATGAGCATTTCAACACTTTGGAAGTCCTAATGCATGGACCTGCATGGAACTGTGATGGACAATTCAGCAGGAACGTTCACAAATGCCTCCAACTCTCAGCTTAAGTCAGAGACTCAGTTTTGCAGTATTTACCCAACCAAAGACTGTTAGGAAGATCAAACGTGATTTAACACCTCGGTAATTCCATAACAAACCCCACACACCACGGCCTCTACCCCAACCCATCAAACACCCAGACTACTCCCAAAGCCCTGCAAGAAATCCACAGTGGCATTGAGTTAGGGAGTTTCAGATAACAACAGCAATCAAACCATCACTGTTGCTACTCTGAAGATCCCAGACCACCATTCATTTGTAACTGGGACTGGAAATTTCTACTTTTCAGGCATACTTTTAAATGATTGCTTCATGAAGTTTGAACTCATTATTTCAAAGTTTAGTTAAAATTGCAATCATAATTTATTTCACAACACTTTTAGGAAAGATGTTGTTAAACTTGAAGAGGTTTAGAAAAGATTTACAAGGATGTTGCCAGGATTGGAGGGCTTGAACTACAGGGAGAGGCAGAATAGAATGGGGCCTTTTTCCCCAGACCATTGAGCGGTGACTTTAGAGGTTTATAAAATCATGAGGGGCATGGATAAGGTGAATAGCAAAGGTCTTTTTCCCAGGGTAGGGGAGTCCAAAATTAGAGGGCATAGGTTTAAGGTGAGAGGGACAAGATTTAAAAGGGACCGGAGGGGCAACTTTTTAACAGAGTGGTGCGTGTATAGAATGAACTGCCAGAGGAAGTGGTGGAAGCAGGTACAATTACAACATTTAAAAAGCATCTGGATGGGTATATGGATAGGAAGGAATTGGAAGTTTAGTAGGATAAGGGCCAAATGCTAGCATATGCGACCAGATCATAGAGTCATAGAGATGTACAACATGGAAACAAACCCTTCGGTCCAACCTGTCCATGCTGACCAGATATCCCAACCCAATATAGTCCCACCTGCCAGCACACAGCCCATATCCCTCCAAACCATTCCTATTCATATACCCATCCAAACGCCTTTTAAATGTTGCAATTGTACTAGCCTCAGTTTAGGATATCTGGTCAGCATGGATGAGTTGGATCGAACGGTCTATTTCTGTAGCTGTATAGCTCTATTGCCTCCAAGACACTATAACACAGCAGAAAACTTATAGAACAATAGATCAAAGTCAATTGTTTTCAGACTGTACATTACTTGTGCAAAGCTGCAAAATAATTGAGTAATCTATCTTGCCCCACAGCATAAGACTGTCCCAGCTTTCAGATCTTTCTTGCTTCAATACTTCAACAATAAAAAAAGTTCTCTCCAAATGGATTTTCCAACTCTGCCTAATTAGCCTCCTTTGAAAATAGTAGAAAAAGTGACAAATCACTTGGTTAGCTTCTGGAAGGAACTCCTTTCAATGAATCTATTAACCACTTTTCATTTATGTACTTTACGTTCAGTGCAAAACAAAAAACTTTGTTTTCAATGTTTTTCCAGTGAAAAACATGGTCTTTTTCACAAACTGCAGGGTAGATCATACGGTTCCATCGAAGATGGTGCACATTACTGATACACTTAACATGCAAAAACCAGTTCAAATTGTAAAGCAGATAGCCAGGAAACAAAATTGGCGCAGTTGAGAATGCAGTTCGTTTTTTTGCTAATAAAATCTCCTCCCAACCTCCTAAAAGTTAGCAATTATTCCAATACTGAAATAAACACAAGCAAAATGTTACTAGGTCAAAGCTTTTAAAACCATTCTGAAGTCACCCATCTCTTTTGTTGCACAACCTCACTTGAGAGCTCAAAATGAATCACACACAAAGGCACCACATTCCTGTGAAGAACACAATCTGGCTCTCAAAACTTTAAAGACATTGAGCTAAAAGAGTTAGAGTCATAAAAATTGTATAAAACCTAGTGCTACCCAGGAGACAGTCTTAGAACAAGATAAACACACTAATTCACCTAGGTTTCATGTTCTGAGCTAATTCAATTCCAAGTTGCAAGAAAAGGAGGGAAATGTGCAGTTACATCTTACCACATCTTACGTTTGCACTCCTAACACTTGAAAAATAAAGCAAAGTTTAAAACCTGTAGGATACGACTACTACTAGCTTTGGCAGCAAATAATCCAAAAACTCAATAATAAAAAGAAATTTTAAAGCAAGTATGTAACATCTTTGAAGTCATTGTGTAAAATGTATATTTTGTATCTGTAAAATGAAAAAAAACTCTTAAAACTGAAAGGACTGTGAAGGAGTTACTATGCTTCCAAAAACGTGTTACTGAAACTCATTGTGTGAGGTCTTTACATAGCTGCTTTGTTCCAGCATTGGGAAACGACTGAAAGATCAGACACTCTCTCTTAGTAGTGAAAATAACTAGTGTTCTCCCACCAGGTGTTAGCTGTTTTCTTTAACCAGTGTATAAAAACCTTTGTAGTTAGTGTACCAATCACCTTCTGCCCTCTGCAAAGAATTAAAAAGAAACCTGGAGAAAGAGATGGAAGAACAGAAAATCCATGGAAGCAAAAGGATCATCTGAGCAAACTCAGTGGACTGGTGCTATTGAATGGAGGTACCCAGGTGTTTGCTTTTCCCTTAGTTTTTTTTTGGGTTTATATCTGTGTTTGTAGGCATTTTATCACGTGGTTATAGTTTCAACTAGTAAACCAGGATGTTGATAGTTCATAAACTGTTTATGATTAAATTTTACTTATTTGTAATAAACAGTAATTATTGTAATGTATAGGAACCTTGTCAGTCTTTCTTTCTGTTAACTTGATTTTAGCATATTTTCTCAAGTGGGCCACAAGAGTTGTATAAATGTAAGGTAATTTAAATAGTTACTTTATCAGTACAGAGACTGAGAACAAAAGACCAGGCATAAACACAAACTCCCTTTCCTCCGCCCTCATTTTCTATTCCTACTAGAAGACAATAAAATTAGCAGAATTCCATGATGTACATCATGTCCAACCTACTATGAGCAGCATGACCTCACTGAAATAGTTGCATATAATAAAAAGATCAATTTAGATTTGAATGATTTTACATCAATATGTGCATGAAAAAAAACTTATAGTAGTTGGTAGCATTCCAAAACAGTTCCAAATTAATCCATTCTACTTAACATGCACTCATACTGTTATCCAAACAAATACTGCAATCAGTTTCGTGCAAAAACAAAAGTCCTGCAAACAACAAAGCAGATGAAGAGCCTAATAATCAGTTCCAAAAACATGCAATTACCTCAAATAACTTATTTTATCTGGAGGCTGTCAAAATAAGTAAAGTGGAGTTAAAGGAAAAATTGCTCATTACGGAATCGATTTCAACAAGAGCAAGTGATGGGCAGAAATGGATTGGGCTACTCTTCAAGGAATAGTATGCCCTCATTTCATTCAGATCGGGGAGGAACATCTTGGGTTGATAGACATATTTTCCAATGAATGAATAAACACACATCTTTTCATTTCCTCTTCTGAATTATAACATGACAGATCATCCCTCTATATGTGCTCCCCTCCACAATGTAACAGAGTGGTTGATTTTATTTAATTTTGTATGTTTGATGTATATATTTTACTTTATTCCATTTTAACATTATTACCTGTAGGTAATGAAAGATAGCTTATTTTATATATCAGGTGTTAATGAAAGTTTTTTTAAGGCTTAATATTATTAAGGGCATATATCAGGTTCAGAGGGCTAGCAGATTTAGAAAGGCTATAACACAGCAGGATCAGTCAGATAGATGGGTAACTATCAGGAAAGGTAAGATAGTTTAAAAGTCTCCAGCGACCATTCCTCTATCAAATAGACATTTAGTTTTCTTTGGAACTTTTGAAGGGGATAGTCGCTCTGAGGAATATGGAAGGGGCAGTCAGTTATTGAACGCTAGGAATGATTCTTATGTTAGGCAGCATTTAACAAAATTTAATGGAATTATTGTAATGGGGGCTCTTCTGTCGGGAGAATAGACAGAGGATTCTGTGGCAATGAGTGTAAATTCAGGATGGTTTGTTGCGTTCCTGGTGCTAGGATGAAGGAAGTCTTGGGGGGGGGGCATTTTTTTTTATTAAAAAGAGTACATTATTGCTGTAACTAGGGAAGATATTTCTGAAAAATTGTCCAGTGAAAATATGTGGGTAGAAATTACAAAGAAAGAAAAGATCACTTTGGGATTATACTATTGCCTCCCCCCACTCCCAAAAGCTAACAGAGACATTGAGAAACAAATATGTAGGGAGATCTCGCATATATAAGGATAAGATTATAATAATGGGAGATTTTAATTTTCCAAACATTGACTGTGATTACCATAGTGTTAAAGGTTTGGATGGTGAAGAATTTGTCAAATGTTTAAGAAAATTTTCTTTATCAATAGGTGGATGCTCCTTCTAGAGAAGGGGCAAAATTGGATCTTCATTTTGGCAATAAGGCAGGGCAGGTGACTGAAGTAAAAGCAGGAAACATTTTGGGTCTAGCAATCATAATTCTATTAGTTTCAAAATGGTTATGGAAAAGGATAAGTCTTCCATAAAAGTTAGAGATATAATTGGAATAAGGCAAATTTTAATGGTATGAGACAAGAACTTTCAAAAGTTGATTGGAGTAGACTGTTTGCAGTTGTTAGTTATTATTTATTTATGTATTTAGTGGGTTATTTTCTTTTATTCCATAGGCATATTTATACATGAATGTAGATCAGTGCTTTTTCTGTGTACTCTTTTGAATGGTCTTGTTTGTTGTAACATTTAAAAAATCTTTCACAATAAAAACATTTTTAAAAATGGTACTTTACAAATATATCTATTAGTTATTGTAAATTGAATAACACCATACACAAATTAAGACATCAAAATGCTATCATCTCTAATTCATTCCTTTCCCTGTCTCCAAAACTCTAAATTTAAGTTGGGAGAAAAAGGATAGGAAGAGGGAAATGTTTGAGATGAGAGAGAGGGGGAAAAAAAAGCATTTCTGGTTCAAATCTTGGCCTGGAAAAACAAAACCACCCCAGGGATCCCACTCAGTGTTTACCATCCAGCATTCTCAGAGGGAAAATTCACAGCAACATCAACCTCCAATGCAGCTACTCAATCATTTGCAAGTTTACTCACAAGTAACAGCCATGCAGAGAAAGCACTGGAAAAACAGCTGCCCTGAAACATGGCTCCTGCATAAATTCTGATGTTAACTAAAACACAAGCTTTCTAAAATAATTGGAGACATTAATGTTGGTCTGGAATTCTGTCAATCAAATGGAGTTATTGCTCACCATTCAGAGACCTTGCAGGACACCCTATCAGTTCCATGGAGAAGGTCTGACTGTCTTTACAAGCATTTGCTGTACTCATGGCCCTGAAGGGGAACTCAGACCTCCCAGGCAATGGTGAGGCTTATGACTCTTCATGTTATCAGCAGCAGCAGTGTATCTTGCAACCGTAAATCAAATGCGCAGAGTTGAGGTGGGATTCCAGAGCAAAATGTGAGTGAGTGCAGGATGGAGATTGCAGGGTAGGTTGAGTCAGAGGCAGGGCATAGGGATGACTGAGTGGCCTTCCAAGGCCAAGGTAAGCTTGGCCACTATATTTGCCTCTATCAGGCTGCATTATTTTTTTTTATTGCTCGGAGGCATTTGGGCCAAATGTTGGCAAATGGGATTGGGTTAATTTAGTTGGCATGGACAAGTTGAGCCAAAGGGTCCGTTACCATGCTGTACAGCTTTATGACTGTGCTCATTTCTACAGAATACTTAATTCCTAAGATTCAGATTATAATCATGGGTGCAATATGTTTTATTCATAAAATAAAATTTGAAATGCCAAACACTTCCCACCCATACATCACAAAATCCGTCGGATTATAAAGTTTCATGCTTGTTGCTCCAACAATGCTGCCCGGAAATCTATTCCAACACTTGATCAGTCTGAGCTAATTAGTTTGATTTCATATTGTTATGAAGGTGAAGGTATGTATTATACTGGAGAGACTGAATGCTGTTTTGCACAGGGCTTACAAACACCTGTCATATGACTAACTAGCACACAGTGTACTGGAAAATTGAAAATATGTAACATTTGCCTGTGAACTAGATACCCGAGCTGACTGCTGTTTTGACAACAATTCGAATCTAACCAATTTAGATTATGCCCCAGGACAATAAAACCCAAATCAATTTTGAATTTATTGTTTTTGCCAACATTGAATCAGAAGATCTGATGTTGGGTATGTAAAAGGCAGGCAGTTTGAAAGTCAGACAGAGTAACTGCCATCAACACACTCTCTATGAAAAGGTACCTTTTCATAGAAAAAAAAAAGTATTCACAGTAAAAGAAAGATGACGACAGCCAGTGTATGGTTTTGAAATTAAGTTGATGCAATTTTTTTTAAAATATATATTTTTATGAAAAGAGACTTTAAATTCAAAACAGTACAAAGAAAAAAGAACAAAACTACACATCTACAAATACATAAAAAAGGACCAAATACATTAATAAATATTAGTAATAATAAATAATAATAATACAGCTCAGCAGGAAAATAGCTCTTGGCCATCAAGAGCGTTTATATATAAGTTTGTAATTCTTACTGTGAGATTCATTAAACATAATTGTTATAGCTATATAGAAGTCCTTATTAGAGTGGCAGTCAAATGTGTGAGCAGATAATTGTAAAAAGAGCCACCACATTGTATAGATATTCTCAGTTTAGGGATATGCTCATGACTAGCTTACACCAGTCCAATAAACTCAGGGCATTTTCAGACACCCAACCTAGCAGAATGCTTTTCCTTGCGAAATAAGTAAGGATATTGATAAGTTTCTTTTAATTCACATCTAAAGGAAGTATACTAACCAGGCTAAGAGGAGGAGAGACCAGATCCATCTCCACTTATGTCCCAAAAATCCTTTATTACACCTACTACAGTGCCCTGCTATGTCCAGAGCCTGTGGCAGGACCAGAGACAGAGAGACCGTATTCGTTTTGCACTTGGGACATGAAGATATGCCCACTTTAAATTTTGACAGACAATCTGGAGCCAAGTGGACCCGGTGGAGAATCTTCAACTGCAAGGCAAATAGAGATATTTTATGCATTTTCCCAAACATCCTCCCATTGTCTCAGAGGAGATCTCAACACCCATCTCTCTCTCCCAACCTTAAAAGCTGCTTGGTCTCATCCAAGGATCAGCACCCTCAACAGGTGATAAATAGTGCTGACAGAAAGTGTGTTCTTAGCACTAAGCACCCTCTTCTCCATTTCGGAGACATTGGAGTCAGTTAAAAGTGTAGTTCTTTTTTGAATGAAGTCCTGGATTTGGAAAAAAAAAATTGAAAACATCCCTGCTAGGTAGCTCGTACTTCTGAGCTAACTGGTCAAAAGACATCATTGGGCAGTTAAGGGTGTGACTTGCCTGGGTGACTTATTTGAGGGAGACAGTTTAAACCCAGAATCCATCATCCTTGATGGAAAACCTGGCATGCCAATTATAGGTGCGAAGAATGATGTTTTGGCAATATTGCCTTACTCTGCCACATTTCCCTCCATGCTTTAACAGCATGGCAATATTGAAAGTGGGTCTCCACAGGCCCAGTCACGCACAAAATAAAAACAAGCTTATTTGAGTATTTTTAAATATTCGGGAGGTCCACTCACCCCAGTCTGTGGGGCAGTTGTAATTTAGTTTAATAAGGGGCCACTTACAATGCCAGATGAAAGAACTGAACCAACTATTCAGTCTCCTGAATGTTTGCCTAGTGAAGATCAAAGGGAGCGTTCACATAGGGTACAATAGATGGGGGAGAATATTAATTTTAAATGAGGGCTATCCGATCGACCCCAAGAAACAGGAAGCACCTCCCATCTTCGAAAGTCTTGTTTGATTTTGTCAATTGACAAAATTAGTTTTAAACAGCTAGTCAAAAACAGGAATATGAATATGCCTAAGAAAATTCCCCATGACCACTTAAAAGGGTAATAGAGATTCACCCTCGAGACCAGGTATTTTTGGGGGACCATCCATAGGCATAGCATCAGATTTTTTAAAATTGATCTTGTAACACGAAAAGGCAAAGGAATTGATACATTGTATCAGATGAGGTACCAAAACTGCTGGCATTGATAAAAACATATGGACATTATCCACATACAAAGTAATCTTGTGTGACTTTGACCCCACTTCTTCAGCAGGGATGTTGGGGTCCCTACAAACAGCCTCCGCCAATGGCTCAAATCACCAATGTAAAAAGCAAATGGTGAGGGGACAGCCCTGTCAACTGCCCTTAAAAGATATTGAAATTGCTTGACCGCACAACATTGGTGAGAACCACAGCAAGAGGGTCAGTATAAAGAACCTTTACCCATCTGATAGAGGCTTCACCCAAGCTTAACCGCTCAAAGCAGAGAAAGGTATGACCACTCAACCTGACCAATGCCATCACTGCATCTAGAGAGATCACTAATCCCTGTACAGATTGTTGTTAGCATGCTTGCATCATATCAAGTAACCTGCTGACATTATTGGAAGATCTGGACCCCTTCATAAAAAGCAGTTTTGGTCACTTTTAATAATAAAAGGCAAAACAGTTTCAAGCCTTAAGGCAAGGGTCTAGACAGGATTTTGAAATCATTCAAAAGGGAGATGGGGCCTACAGGAAGCACGGTCCTCTGGAGCTTTCTCTTTAAAAATAAGAGAAATGTTGGTCTCTCTTAAGGATGGCGGGAGGTGGTCATGACTGTATGAATCATTGAACATACTAAGCATTGGTCCTGACAGTTACGTTGAAAACTTAGTTATAAAATTCACAGGGAAGACCAGCAGAACCAGGCACCTTTCTGCTCTGCAGCTGCTTCACAGGCTCCTGCACTGACTGTGGGGCATGAAGGAAAAAGACTCTTGTTCAGGGGTTACACCTGGGAGATCCAAATTCTTGGGAAAAAGAATACTCCATCCTAACCTGCCCAGCCTCAACTTTCAGACTGATAATTTGAAGTAAAATCTCCGAAATGCCGGGTTAATCCTTTTAGAATCACAGATTAGATTTCCACCACCTTTCCTGATGGAGGTGATGGTTTGAGGGGCACTTTTTCCGGGCAAGGTATGCTAAGTACTGGCCCGGTTTATCACCGTGCTCAAACAACCTTGGTTTTGCAAAAGTAAGCTCCTTCTTAGCTGTCTGTGTATGTATGGAGTTCAGCGTAGACTGAAATGTTGTGATCCTCCAATTTTAGCCAACGAGGGGCTATCAAAGTATGTCTTCTCTGTTGCCTTCATCGGTGTTTCGAGTAGACATTGCAGGTCAGCCTTCTGCCACTCAGAATAGAAAGTCACTAACCCCTGGCATAGGCTTTAGTGGTTTCCCAGAGAATGGATGGGTTACTGGCCGAGCCTGAAAGTAGTGTTTTGGAAAGCCCTGAATTCATTGCAGAAACATTCAACAAACTATTCTTAAGGATGAAGGGATCCATTCGCTAGTGTCCTGGACTTGCTATAATGTCTTTACTTTTAAATCAATAAGTACATTGGAGCGTGATCAGCAATGGCAATATTAACAATTGTACAGAACACCACCGGAGTCCAAGTGTGCTATGGGAATCAAAAAGAGATTAATCCTGGTGTGGCACTTGTGCGGATTGGAGAAAAATGTAAAATCCCTGCCTGTAGGGTGGAGATGCCTCCAGATGTCCACTAACCTGGAGTTCAACACACAAATCCTCTGATTGTTTAGATTATAACAAAGGTTTGGGGAGGCCTTTGGGCAATCTATCTACCATGGGATCCATAAGACAATTAAAATTTCCCCCTATGATAATATGCAGGGATGCAAGACTAATCAGTTAAGACAATGCGTTTACCAGGAATTTAAGGGGTGGGCCGGGGGAAAGTAAACATTTAAAATACCGCTTTCATCTCCATTTATCAAGGCTTTAAGGATTACCAACCTCCTGTATGTGTCTTTAACACACTATGGGAGATTCCTCCTATCAAGTATGGTCAACCCCCTATTCCCAGATTTAAAAGATGAGAAACAAACCCGATCAAACCCACTCTGTTGCAATTTCAAATGTTCTGTATCATCTAGGTGTGTCTCCTGCAATAAAGGTGACATCCACCCTTTCCTTTTTAAGGCTGGAGAGTACCTTGTTCCTCTTGATTGATGAGTGGCTCCCCTTAAAATGTTTCAGGTACACCATTTGAACATTAGCCATAACATTCTGTAGCAACATTTAGTTCTTCCTCTCCGGAGTCTCGAATTACAAAATCGCTGAGCCAGAATGAAAGAAAATCCACAGAACATAAAAACTACACAAACTAACTACAACTAACAAACCTGCAAACTTTCAAAAATTACATACAAGAAAAGCCAAAAAATAAGACCATGTATAAAACACCAATGGCATGGAGTACTTACACACCCTAAAACCCTATTTCCCACCCCATTGCCAATATGGCAACCAGGACAGTTAAACACCAAAACCAGGCTTAAACTGCCCTTTTTTGGGGATTTCCTCATGTTGAGAATGAAGGGGAAAAAAAAATTGAGATTCTACAATCGTTTCAGAGTCTTAATATGTAAAAATAACTGGACTGGGATGGGTTACAGCTCTCTTGCCAGTGTTGTGGTACACAGCCCAGTGATCAGTCTAGATCGTTGCCATCTTGGATCTCCCCACCCCCCCAAAGCTGTTGTCATTTTCATAAGTGCTTGCCTTGGAACATTATATTGTTATGGAGTTGTAGGCAGTTAAGACAAACGGGGGCTTAAAGTTGTGAGTAGTTGTTATTTAATGTTCACTTTTAGATTTAAGGAATAAAGTAAATTTTTCCTTTAAATAGTGGAATTTGGGAGTTCTCGATCACTCATTTTAACAGAATGAGACGAGGTGAGCTTTTCTGGGTGTTTGGTTTAATTAACAGAAGGGTTCACCGCCATGTCATAATATCCTTCCCAACATTTGCATTTTAAAGTCATAAGCAATCATTATATAACTGAAGCTGGAGTAGTCACTAAAAATCCAGATGCTCTAAATTAGGAATTCTCTTAATCAAGAGACAGCATTAAAAACCTCCCCCAGATACTCACATTTCACACAGGACAAACCAGCAAGTTAGAAAATAAAATAGAGGTCACTTGTGCTTCTTGATCAGGATTACTAGATCTTGCAAAACACATTTGAGGTAAGGCTTCTAAAGTTCGAGCACTCTTGCTCTATTGTCCCTCACAGAGCATAAACTCTCATTCAAGAAAGTTATTCATCAAATTGATCTGACATTTTCCACATCCTTTATGCAAAAGAAAATGCCAGCTCCAGATCTATCCAGCTCCTTCATTATCTATGGAAAGATTTTGAAAAATTTCTACCAGCTCACAAAGATAAATCCCTTTAAATAAAATCCTTTGAAAGAGTCAACTTTCAATGATTCACAGAAGAATTATGAGTGAACTTTCCACATCCAACTTCCAGTCTTGCACAATTAAAATGATACTTGTGAGCTGCTGGAATCATGTTCCACACTAACATTAAACTGCTTCAGTTACATTTATCGTTATAATCCATATCCTGTTTCTAATAGTAGAAGTATCTATTTTGGTGAAGATTTCTTTTTAAACGTTTTAGTGGTCAACATTAACGGCTTCAAAAAGGTCCAGATCATTTCAACTTCTACCCTGCAGTTTGAAATATTTGCTAATCTCAATGGATTTTATCGAACATAGAACAGTACAGCACAGTGCAGGCCCTTCCGCCCAAGCATTTATCTTAAAATAAGATCAACCTAACCTACACATCCCTCAAATTTACTGCTTGTCCAGCAGTCATTTAAAATGTCCCTAATGTCTCTAACTCTACCACCACTAGCAGTGCATTCCACACACCCATTATTGGGTGTAAAGAACCTACCTCTGACATCTCTAAATTTTAAGGTAATTGGAGGAAAATGATGACCCCTCATGACAGCCATTTCTGCCCTGGGGACAAGTCTCTGGCTATCTACTCTATGCTTCTCGTAACCTAAACACGCCTTGTATCAAGTCACCTCTCTTCTTCCACTCGTGTGAAAAGCCCAAGCTCACTCAACCTCTTTTCATAAGAAAAGCCCTCCAATCCAGGCAGCATCCTGGTAAACCTACTCTGCAACCTCAAAGTATCTACATCCTTCTTATGAGGCGACCAGAACTGGACACAATATTCCAAGTGTAGTCTAACCAGGGTTTAATGGAGCTGCAGCAAAACCTTGCAGATCTAAAACTCAATCCCTCTCTTAAATGGAAGCCAAAGCGCCATACGCCTTCTTAATGACCTTATCAACCTAGGTGGAAATTTTGAGGGATGTAACCGGAATCCAAGATCCTGCTGTTCCTCCAAACTGCCAAGAGTGCTGTATTCAGCACTCAAATGTGACCTTCCAAAAATGAATCACTTTGCATTTATCCACGTTGAACACCATCTGCTACTTCTCAGCCCAACTCTGCATCCTGTCAATGTCTCGTTGTAGCCTTTAACAGGCTTCAACACTATCTACAACACAACTGACCTTTGTGTCATCAGCAAACTTATTATCCCACCCTTCCACTTCTTCAAAACTACAAAAGAAGAGGCCCAAGAACAAATCCCGATGGGACACCACTGGTCACTGACTTCCAGGTAGAATACTTTCCAGCCACTACCACTCACTGCCTTTTTTTAAGCCAGCCAATTCTATCCAGCCAGAATTTCGCTGTATCCCATACCTCCTAACTTTCTGAATGAGTCTACAATGGGGAACATTACCAAATGCCTTACTGAAATCCATAGGCACCACATCCACTGTTCATGTCTCATCACACCCTCAAAGAACTCAATAAGGCTTGAGGCATGACCTGCACCTCAAAGCCTTGTTGACTATCTTTAATCAAACTATGATCTCCCAAATAGTTATAAATCCTCTCTCAGAATCCTTTCCAGTATTTTGCTTACCACAGACATAAGATTGACTGGTCTGCAATTCCCAGGGATTTCACTATTCCCTTTCTTGAAAAAAAAACATTCACCTCCCTCCAATCACCTGGTACTACTCCCATGTAGAGCGAGGATGCAAAGATCATCACCAGGAGTGCAGCAATATCATTCCTCGCTTCCTGTAGTAGCTTTGGATATATCTGGTCCAGCCCTGGGGACTTATTTATCTTGATGATTCCCAGAATTTCCAGTAAAACCACTTTCTTAATGTCAATCTGTTCAAGTCTATTAACCTGGTCCACAGTGTTCTTACTATCAACAAGGTCCCTCTCTCCAGTGAATACTGAAGCAAATAAAAAAATATTAAGGCCTCCCCGAGCTCTTCAGGCTCCAGGCACAAGTTCTTGCCACTATCTCCGGTCTGCCCTACCCTCTCTCTGATCATTCTCTTATTCCTCACATAGGTGTAGATTGCCTAGGGTTTTCCCTAATCCTTCCTGCCAAGGCTTTTTCATGCCCCCTCCTAGTTCACTTCAGTCCATTTGAGTTCTTTTCTAGCTACCCTGTAATCCTCTAAAGCTGTGCCAGATCCTTGCTTTCAACCATAAGTAAACATTCTTCTTCCTCTTGACAAGAAGCTCCTCTTCTCTTGTCAAAGACTCCTTCACCTTATTCTTTGCCTGTCTCAGTGGGACAAAGTTATTCAACACCCTCAACAAGTGCTCCTTAAACAGCCTCCATATGTCTATTATTCATTTCCTGTAGAATGACTGTTCCCAATTTATACTCCACAGCTCCTTTCTAATAACAGTATAATTTCCCCTCCCCCAAGTAAATACCTTCCCATACTGTGTGTTCCTATTCCTGCTTGCATTTGCTGTTCTGTGGTAGAAATAGGTGGAAGACCACCTTACTTAATAATACATTTTCTATATACTGGTCTTGTGCTGATAATGTATTCCTTTTCTGGTTTAGGCTGAATAACTCACTGCAAAGTATGGTTTACCAAATATAGATGCAGCACATTAAATGAAGCTCTCTAGTTCTTAATATTTGGTCATTCTAGAAGGATAGGCTGACAGCAGATCAACTCTCCAACAATTCAGAACATCAGACTTATGAGCAGGAATAGGTTATTTGGCCCCTCAAACCTACTCCAATAGGTAGTAAGTTCATGGGTAATCCAACTGTGACCCCAATTTCATATTTCCTCCTATTCCTGATAACCTTTTGACTCCGTCAAAAATCTACCAGCTATAGAGCTTAGACAAATTCAATGACCTTGCCTCTACAACTCTGAAGAGAGTTCAAATGACTCTTTATCATCCAAAAGAAAAGGAATTCTCACTTCAGTCTTAAATTCCTTATTTTTAGTGAAAACAAAATACAGCAGATGCTGAAGATCAGAGGTTAAAAACAGAAAATACAGAAAAAACACTGTAGGTCTGGCAACATCTATGGAGGGTGAAACAAAGTTAACTTGAGTCCAATAAAGTCATGTTGGACTCAAAACAATAACAGTTTCTCTTTCCACGGATGCTGCCAGACAGGCTGAGTTTCTCCAGAACTCTTTCTATTCTTTACTTTTAAGCTATTCTCCCTCGTTCTAATTGTTCCCACAACTGCAATCATTGCAGCATTCACCTAGTCAAGTCTCCTTTAGAGATATTTATGTTTCAAGATCACCTCATTTTTCTAAACTCTACTAGATACAGACCTAGATTTTTCAGCTGTTCTTCACAAGAAAGCACCACCAATATACCAAATTGAGTATTTAGTTAAGTGAACCTTCTTTGATTGATTTGATTTACTGTCATCATGTAAGTACAATGAAAAGCTTTTTTGCAAAAAAAAAAGAGATCAAAGTAAGGGCATACAGATCATAGGGTGAAAAAAAAAACTTCTACACAGTAAGGCGTATGGTTTAAACCACACAGGATGTGCACTGGGCAACATCAAATAACATTGGTCTTGTAAATGATGAAGTTAGAGAGGCCATTCATCAGTTTAACAACAGTAGGAAAGAAGCTGTTCTTGAACCTGCTGGTGAGTGCTGAAGCTTCTGTATCTGCTGCCTGATGGACGAGGTTGTAGGAGAGCATGACTGGGGTGGGGATGGGTCTTTGATGATGTTGGCAGCCTTTCTGTGGCAATGAGACATATAAACAGAGTCCGTGGATGAGAGGTTGGCTTCTTTGATGATCTGGGCTGTGCACACAACCTTCTGTAGTTTCTTACTTTCCTGGGCAGAACAGTTGCCGTACCAGGCCATTGTGCACCCAGACAGTGTTTTTTTTTAATTTTATTGAAGAAACAATTACAAAAATATGAAAAATAAACCAAGTACTATACTATCTACAAAAGAACTCAACTACACTCATTACACATCAATAAAGTAAATAACGCTGCTCAGTGTAACAGGACCTCAGCTCTCAACCTGGAGAGAATTATTAAACCCTATACTTGAAATTCTTCCTCTCAGACATTAGGTTTATTACACCAAACCACCATGGCTGGACAAAAGCCCTAATTAAAATGATGGGCAGATCTGCTTCCAAATAATTCAAAAAGGGCTGCTATGTCTTATAAACATTGTCCGTTTTCTGGTGCACCATGTAAGTAAGAAAGTCCAAAGAAATGTGTTCCATAATTAACTTATGCCACCCTGACAGACCCAGGGGGTTCTCAGACACCCAGCACATCAATGTTATTCCTCTCACAATGAGGATGCCAAACTTCTCTAAAAAAGGGAGATAAATTCAGCAAACCCAGGAGAAGAAAAGCCAGGTCCATCTTGACTTTGGCCCCCAAGATCCTCCCTATTACTCCTGCCACAGTGCTCCAGTATGTAGGGAGCCTGTGGCAGGACCACAATCAATGAGTGAGGATACCCATATTGATTTTACATTCGGGGCACATTGAAGACACACCCTGCTTAAATTTTGCAAGATGATCTGGGGTCAGATGAACCCTGTGAAGAATCTAACTGCATAGCATGGGTCCTATTACATATCAAAATCCTCCTTACATTCTCACAAAATGTCCTCCCACGTCTCTCTCTCTCTGTCTCACCTTCCATAATTGCTCAATGTCACCCAAGGAACCTCCTCCTAACAAATGATAGGGATTACTCACTGACAATGTGCTCTTAGCCTGAACACAATAGATAATAGGTGCAGAAGTAGGCCATTCTGCCCTGCGAGCCTGCACCACCATTCAATATAATCATGGCTGATCATCCTTAATCAGTATCCTGTTCCTGCCTTATCTCCATAACCCTTGATTCCACAATCCTTGAGAGCTCTATCCAACTCTTTCTTAAATGAATCCAGAGACGGGCCTCCACTGCCCTCTGGGACAGAGCATTCCACACAGCCACCACTCTCTGGGTGAAGACATTTCTCCTCATCTGTCCTAAATGGTCTACCCCGTACTTTTAAGCTGTGTCCTCTGGTTCGGCACTTACCCATCAGCAGAAACATGTTTCCTGCCTCCAGAGTGTCCAATCCTTTAATTATCTTATATGTCTCAATCAGATACCCTCAGTCTTCTAAACAAGGGTATACAAGTCCATTTGCTCCAGTCTTTCAGCGTAAGGTAGCCCCACCATTCCAGGAATTGACCTCGTGAACCTACGCTGCACTCCCTCAATAGCCAGAATGTCTTTGCTCAAATTTGGAGACCAGAACTGGTCTCACCAGGGCCCTGTCCAGCTGCAGAAGAACCTCTTTGCTTCTATACACAATCCCTCTTGTTA
This sequence comes from Chiloscyllium plagiosum, assembly GCF_004010195.1. Classification (NCBI taxonomy): domain Eukaryota; kingdom Metazoa; phylum Chordata; class Chondrichthyes; order Orectolobiformes; family Hemiscylliidae; genus Chiloscyllium; species Chiloscyllium plagiosum. The sequence continues at coordinate 57,921,389 of NC_057716.1, forward strand.
TGAAGGCCAGCATGCTATTAGCCTTCTTCACTACCTGCTATACCTGCATGCTTACCTTCATTGACTGGTGTACACCCAGATCTCACTGTATTGCTCCTTTACCTAAATTGATTCCATTTAGGTAGTAATCTGCCTTCCTGTTTTTGCCACCAAAGTGGATAACCATACATTTATCCATATTAAACTGCATCTGCCATGCATCTGACCACTCACCTAACCTGTCCAGGTCACTCTGTAATCTCCTAAAATCCTCATCACATTTCAGGCTGCCACCCACCTTAGTATCATCAGCAAATATGCTAGTGTTATTACTAATACCATCTTCTATATCATTAACATATTGTAAAGAGCTGCGGTCCCAGCACTGATCCCTGCGGTACCCCACTGGTCACTGCCTGCCATTCCGAAATGGAGCCGTTTATCCAGATGTGTCGTAATTTCATCCTTTATAATAGACTCCAGCATCTTTCCCACCACTGAGGTCAGACTAATTTCCTGCTTTCTCTCTCCCACCTTTCTTAAAAAGTGGTACAACATTAGCCACCCTCCAATCCGCAGGAACTGATCCTGAATCTATTGAACTCTGGAAAATAAATCACCAACGCATCCACGATTTCTCGAGCCACCTCCCTGGGATGTAGACTATCAGGCCCTCTTTGCCATATCAGATCAATAACCCTCAGTCAGAAGTGTAGTCTCTTTTCAGCTAAAATCTCTGATCAGAAAGAAACGGAAGAGGTCCCTACTCTATAATCCATACTTACGAGTTATTTATCTAATGACATTAACATTTCATCTTCAAATACAGGTCACCTAAACAAGAGTCTCCCCTATCCACCCAGGACTGAAACCTGGGATCCATTGTCGCTGGCCGGAAACCTGGCATACCAATGTGGGAGTATGGAAAATGTTTTAGACATATTATCCTCCATCTGTCTCATTGCCACAATCCAATAGTTATTTATACTGTCAAAGTGTGGAGGGCAACATTCTGCAACTATCCTAATTTTGTCCAGAAACAGGAGGACACTTTGCCTGGGAGGCCTCAACGTCCAACCCTATTGGCACCAAGCCCTCACAGGCCCAAAATCACTCAAAATATAGAAGGGAGCTCAATTGATATTTTCTTACATCTGGGAAATCCACTCCTCCCAGCCCCTGGGGGGTTTGCAATTTCATAAGTCTGATATGGGGCCGCTTCTGATGCTAAATAAAACTAAATCAACCACTTAATTTTTAAATGTCTTTCCAGGTAAAAGCAAGGAAAGCACCAACAGAGGGTATAATAACCTAGGAAGAACATTCATTTTAAAAAGAGCAACTCGACCTAGCCATGATATTGGAAAGGCTCCCCCACCCCACATCTTAGAAGGTCTTGTTTAATCTTGTCAAACAAATGAACAGAATTAGCCTTGAATAACTGATGGAAACTAGAGGTAACAGAGGACCAAATAAAGAAAGCCTCCCTATGCCCACTTAAAAGGGGAACCCACCTTCAACGCCCAGTATTCCCTAAGACCCCCATAGGCATAGCCTCTGATTTTGAAAAATTGATCTTGTAACCTGAGAAAAAAAAATGAATTAATACATTGTATCAAATAGGGCACTGAAACTGCTGGGTTCGAAAGAAAAAGGAGATCATCCACATATAATGGTGATCTTATGCACCTTTGACCCTACCTTTGGGACAGCTATATTAGGGTGCCCACGAATAGCCTCTGCCAGCGGCTCAATCACCAATGTGAAGTGCAAAGGTGAGAGGAGACAGCCTTGCTGACTGCCCCTACCAATGTTAAAATTATCAAAACCGTATACCATTAGTTGAGAACTGCTGCCAGAGGACCACTGTAAAAGGACCCTTCCCCATCTAGTAAACACTTCCCCCATGCCAAACCGCTCGAGAGTATAACACAGATATGGCTATTCCACCCAGTCAAATGCATCCAAAGAAACCACCAACCCTTGAACGGACCGTTGCTGGCACATTTGAATAATATTAAGCAGTTCTCCTAACATTAGGAGATCTGCGACCCTTTATAAGCCCCATCTGATCCTCCTTAACAATAGAGGGCAACATTCTTTCCAACCTCAATGCCAGAGTCTTTGATAAAAATTTTAAAATCAGTTTAAAAGCGAGATGGGTCTGGAAGAAGCACAGTCTTCTGGGGTCTTCCCTTTCTTGAGGATAAGAGGGATATTAGCCTCTCTCAAGAACGGTGGGAGACAATCCCAATTATATGAATAGTTATACACATTTAGCATCAGCCCTGACAGCATGTTTACAAATTCTTTATAAACCTCACCAGGCAGGCCATCAGGGCTGGGCGCCTTACCATCTTGAAGTTGCCTCACCTCCTTCTGTACCTCTTGGGTTGTTAAGAGCACTAAGGAGAGACGCCTGCTCAGTAGACACACCGGGAAGATCCGAATTCATAAAAAAAAACCTCCGCCTTATCCCATCCATCCTCACAGCATTCAGACTGGTAAAGTTCAGAGTAAAACCTCCGAAACGCCTCATTGTTCGTTTTTAGCATCGTATGTAAGAGTCCCATTCCCTTCCCTAATAGAAGCAATAGACTAGGAGGTATTCTTCTGAACCAAATATGCAAAGTATTTACCCAACCTATCACCATGTTCAAACAGCCTCTGCTTCACAAAGGAAAGTTCCTTCTTTGCTGATGCGTGGAGTTTAAAGTAGATTGGAGAGCTGTGATCTGCTGCAGTTTAGTCACTGACAAGTCTACTGTAATATGCTGTCTCAGCTGCCTTCAGTCGTGCTTCTAGCAGACGCTGCTGCTCTCCCTTCTGTTATATCTGGCTGGCAGAGTATGAGATAATTATCCCTCTAGCATAGGCCTTAGCAATCTCGCAAAGAATGGACTGACTATTAGCTGTACCTGAGTTAGTGGCCAAAAAAGCTTCAAATTCACTAAGTACTCTACAAACTTGCTTTTCTTGAGGATGAAGGAATCCATTCACTAGTATCATGAGCTCATTGCATCACCCTTAATACTAACCACTAAATGCACTGCTACATGATCAGAGATGGCAATTTTCCCAATCAAACAGGATACCACTAAATGTAAAAAAGCCATGGGAGTTACGAAATAATCAATCAATCCTTGTGTGACATTTATGAGGATTGCAAAAGAAAGTAAAATCTCTGCCCATGGGGTATAATATCTCCAAACGTCTACCAACCCCAGTTCCACAGAGATCATTCAACTGCTTCGATTGTGAAGCAAGCTTGGGGGGGGGGGGGGGGGGGGGTGCCTTTGTGCATTCTATTCAGCACAGGATCCAGAATGCAATTAAAGACCCCCCCCAATAATAATATGCTGCGATGCCAAGGCCATCAGCTTAGATTAGATTCCCCTTCAGTTAGTGTATCAGTCAGAAATTTAAGAGGGTGGACAAGAGAACAGTAGTTATTCAAAATACCATATTCCTCACCATTTATAAAAAGGGCCTTAAGAATAACAAACAGACCATACTCATCTTTAACAATTTACTAAATTAAATGGGAGACTCTTCCGGACAAGTATTGCCTCTCCTTTGCTCCTCGTACTAAAAGAAGAGAAAAACGATATTATGCTTTTTATGGTATATCTATAGAAGTTGTAGAGGGTCCTTATGGATGTGCCAAATTTCCTGAGCCACCTGAGAAAGAAGTGTTGTTATGCCTTCTTGACTGTTGCATCTATGTGGCAAGTTGAGGACAGGTTGTCAGTTATTGTCACTCCTTGCACCTTGCTGTAGGTAGTGGTGTGTTCTCCTTTCTTTCTGAAGACAATGATCAGTTCCTTAGTTTTGCTGACATTGAGAGAGAGGTTGTTATCATTGCACCATGTCACTATATTTTTTTTCTGTATTATGACTCATCATTGTTTGGTACCCTTCCTACCATGCTGGTGTCATCAGCAAACTTGTAGGATGGCGTTAGTTTGGAATTTGGCAACACAGTAGTGGATGTACAGGGAGTGCAGCAGATGGCTGAGAATGCATCCTTATGAACTGCTTCTAAAGCATTTGTATTGTGTGTTAAATATAAAGACCGAAACTGTCGTCCAAATGTGATCTTACCAACATTCTGTCTAACTGTAGCAAAACATCCTTATATTTTATTGCTCTTGCAAGAAGCTACAATACGTTTTTTGCCTTCTTAAATCATGTGATTCATGTACTAGGACACCAGAGTTCAAAAATAAATCTCGCCCTATTTAAGTAGAATGCTGCTTTTCTATTCTTCCTGTCAGAGCAGTCAAGTTCCCACTTACTCATTTTAAACTTCATTGAGTCAGAGATGTACAGCATGGAAACAGACCCTTCATCTGCCGAATATTTGCCCAACTGTTTCATCTAACTGTATAATTTTGCACCTTCCCCAGCTCCTCTGACAACTTACTTTCCTATCGACTTAGTATCACCAAAATTAGCAATCAATACATTTGATTGCTTCATCAAGATTATTAATATAGATTATAATGGTACAAGCTGTAGCACTGATCATTCACCACACCTTGCCAACCCAAAAATGAACCATTTATGTCCATTTCTTGTTGGATGGCCAATCCTCTATCCACACTAAAGGACTTATTCCCTCTAGTCCTATCATTTTGATAGTGAATATGCTGATGAGCAAGTAACCAGGTTGTAGAACATTTGACAATCAGCCATTGCCAATCAAAATTTCCTCCTGTAGCTGTGCTTACTTGCAAGAGTTACATTTCCATACCAAATCAGAGCTTCAAATAAACAGAACTTGTGTCCATTTATCAGTACCAGTATGATTTTTGGCAAATTTATGAAGTGAACACAAAACTATAATACACTCAACACCATGCGCTTAAAAGCATTTCATATTGCATTTTCTGAAATGCATTTTGGAAATCCAAGAGCAGCACATCCACAGGTTCCTCTTGATCCACTTTGCTCACTACTTACTCAAATAGTCTCCAATACATTAGTCAACTGGTCAATTTCTTTTCACAAAACCATTCTGACTGTGCCTGATGGCATTGTGATTTTCTAAGTACCCAAGCTATAAAGTACATAATAAATTCCAACATTTAGCCCAAGATATGTTAAGATAGCTGAACTGTAATTTCTTGCTTTGTGTCTCCCTCCTTTCTGGACTAGAATCACAAGCACTATTTCCTAAATTTGGCTAAAAAGGAGACAAGAAGTTGAAGCTTTTGTCTTGCATTCATCAGAACTAGAACATAAGCAACAAACTGAAAAGAAAAGAACGACATTTCATACTGCATGAGAAAAGGGTGATGATTGGTTGAACATTGGACTAAAGACACAGCAAGAACAGTTACCTATTGACCTTCATTCGGAGACCAGCCAGACAAATTCTGATTGGTCATAGTTTTGTCATGGAGATGCGACAGAGCTGGACCATTATATTTTTGTTAAATTGTGCAAATGTTCAAATTATTTTTGGCTACATAAAACAGGGACCAGTGTTTTTCTATATGTAGCTTCGAGCGCCTCGCAAATACATTACACTGTGAACCCAAATGATGACCTGGTTTCAGGTCTAACCATAACTTTAAACAGTTCAGATGAGTTGAAAAATAATTTTCAATAGCAGAAACACATCTAACGTGAATATACTTCTCAGAGCTGGTTGAGCACAAACAGCATGTTACCTATCCACTGTGTATGGTCTAGTGACATGTTATTTGATACAATCCACCAGCTGTTCAGACATACAACCTACATGGGCGAAAGTGGGTACTTGCAGATGATGGAGATTAGAGTCAAGATTAGAACGGTGCTGGAAAAGCACAGCATGGTCAGGCAGCATCCAAGGAGCAGGAAAAAAAAAAGATGTTTTGGGCAAAAGCCCTTCATCAGGAACGAGAGGCTCATTTCTGATGAAGGGCTTTTCCCCGAAACGTCGATTTTGCTGCTCCTCGGATGCTGCCTGACCTGCTGTGCTTTTCCAGCACTACTCTAGCATATGACCTACATATCTGACATTACACAAACTCAAATCACATCAAAGTTAAAAATCACAACATCAGGTTATAGTCCAACAGGGTTAATTGGAATCACTAGCTTTCGGAGCGCCACTCCATCAGGTGGTTGCCCCACATCACTCATTTATATGTCAGGCAACACATCTTTTTGGCTTGCTGGCAACATCCTTCTCCATTAATGTATTTACTGAGACATATAGCCTCACCTGTTGCTCAAAGTTTTGAGAGACCTTTCCCTTCCAAAGTGATTAGAGGTAAACACATTACTCTAGACAGTAGGGTCATAGCAGCTGAAGGCTATGTTAGAAAAATGGGATGTACAGAACAGTAGAAACAGAGAGCCAAAAGATGCAAGTTATAAGACTCGAAGAGGTCAGGTGAGATAGTGAAGGAAATTGATACACAGATTTTTAAAATTCAAATTGAAGACAAAGCCAGTGTAGATGAACAACAACTGATGATAGCAATGTCAAATATGGTGCAGGCAGTATGAGTTTTGAATAAGTTAATGTTTATGGAGAATAGAGGATGGAGGATGGGAAGAATGACTTTGAAAATAAATTGAACTGGAATACAGAAAACATAGTTGAAGACTTCAATGGCAGTGGCTCTAATACATTAAATATGGGAAACCATTGTGGAAGCACAAGTAAACCACTTTAGTGACGGACAAGTGATGTTTTACTCTATATAAAATAGGATGCTGTGATTTTGTATAAATTGAATCCAAGTGCTTGGATCAGCAACAAAGAAGAGTTTATTGTAGGAGCAAAAACTGATTCAGTTTTCTTGGTGTTAGTTGAAAAGCACTCTTAATTCAACCTAATATCAGTCAATGGTCTGACAGCACACAGTGTTCATCCTGAAATCAAGGAAACTGGTGAAGACTGTTGTCAACATATATTTGATTCCCTGACTGTGGAGTAACTGAGTAACTAATAGTGATGGGTTAATTGAAGGGAGGCATTCACCTGGGTGACAATAGCTCAGGGATGGGCAGGACTGGCAGCTGAATACTCAAGGATACAATTGCTACAGGAAGGATAGAAAGGGAGACAAAAGAGGAGGGGGAAGTGGCATTTTTGATAAGGGATAGCATTACAGCTATACTAAGGGAGGATATTCCTGGAAATACATCCAGGGAAGTTATTTGGGTGGAACTGAGAAATAAGAAACAGATGATCACCTTATTGGGATTGTATTATAGACCCCCCCCAATAGTCAGAGGGAAATTGAGAAACAAACTTGTAAGGAGATCTCAGCTATCTGTAAAAATAATAGGGTAGTTATGGTAGGGGATTTTAACTTTCCAAACATAGACTGGGACTGCCATAGTGTTAAAGGTTTAGATGGAGTGGAACTTGTTAAGTGCGTACAAGACAATTTTGTGATTCAGTATGTGCCTGTACCTACTAGAGAAGGTGCAAAACTTAACCTACTCTTGGGAAATAAGGCAGGGCAGGTCACTGAGGTGTCAGTGGTGTCAGTGGGAGAGCACTTTGGGGCCAGCGACCATAATTCTATTCGTTTTAAAATCATGATGGAAAAGGATAGACTAGATCTAAAAGTTGAAGTTCTAAATTGGAGAAAGGCCAATTTTGACGGTATTGGGCAAGAACTTTCAAAAGCTGATTGGAGGCAGATGTTCACAGGTAAAGGGACGGCTGGAAAATGGGAAGCCTTCAGAAATGAGAGAACAAGAATCCAGAGAAAGTATATTCCTGTCAGGGTGAAAGGAAAGGCTGGTATGTATAGGGAATGCTGGATGATGAAAGAAATTGAGGGCTTGGTTAAGAAAAAGAAGGAAACATGTGTCAGGTACAGACAGGATAGATCGAGTGAATCCTTAGAAGAGTATAAAGAAAGTAGGAGTATACTTAAGAGGGAAATCAGGAGGGCAAAAAGGGGACATGATATAGCTTTGGCAAATAGAATTAAGGAGAATCCAAAGGGATTTTACAAATATATTAAGGACAAAAGGGTAACTAGGGAGAGAATAGGGCCCCTCAAAGATCAGCAAGGCGGCCTTTGTGTGGAGCTGCAGAAAATGGGGAAGATACTAAATGAATATTTTGCATCAGTATTTACTGTGGAAAAGGGTATGGAACATATAGACTGTACGGAAATAGATGGTGACATCTTGCAAAATGTCCAGATTACAGAGGAGGAAGTGCTGGATGTCTTGAAACAGTTAAAGGTGGATGAATCCCCAAGACCTGATCAGGCGCACCCAAGAACTCTGTGGGAAGCTAGAGAAGTGATTGCTGGGCCTCTTGCTGAGATATTTGTATCATCAATAGTCACAGATGAGGTGCCGGAAGACTGGAGGTTGGCAGACGTGGTGCCACTGTTTAAAAAGGGCAGTAAAGACAAGCCAGGGAACTATAGACCGGTGAGCCTGATCTTGGTGGTGGGCAAGTTGTTGGAGGGAATCCTGAGGGACAGGATGTACATGTATTTGGAAAGGCAAGGACTGATTCAGGATAGTCAACATGGTTTTGTGCATGGGAAATCATGTCTCACAAACTTGATTGAGTTTTTTGAAG
>NC_057716.1:57930357-57965183 GCF_004010195.1 Chiloscyllium plagiosum
TAGGGAGAGGCTGAACAGGCTCACGCTGTTTTCCCTGGAGTGTCGGAGGCTGAGGGGTGACCTTATAGGGGTTTACAAAATTATGAGGAGCATGGATAGGATAAATAGACAAAGTCTTTTCCCTGGGGTCAGGGAGTCCAGAACTAGAGGGCATAGATTTAGGGCGAGAGGGGAAAGGTACAAAAGAGACCCAAGGGGCAACTTTCTCACGCAGAGGGTGGTACGTGTATGGAATGACCTGCCAGAGGATGTGGTGGAGGCTGGTACAATTGCAACATTTAAGAGGCATTTGGATGGGTATAGGAATAGGAAGGGTTTGGAGGGATATGGGCCAGGCAGTGGCAGGTGGGACTAGATTGGGTTGGGATATCTGGTTGGCATGGACGGGTTGGAGCAAAGAGTCTGTTTCCATGCTGTACATCTATGACTCTAAATATGATGTAATAGTATTATTGAAAAGGCAAGGTAACAGAGGAAGAGAAGTGGATAGACGAGACAGCAGAGCGAAAGTTGAAAGCAAGATAGTTAAACAGATCAAAAAGCACAACTTAGACTACACAGGCCATTGCAGAAAGCCAAACATAAAACTGTGGATGTCAAAATGAAAGGAGTTGTTCCAATAGCTGTGGAATGATTTGAGGTAGAATCCTTCGGACAATAAGTAACAATATAGGATGTCTTTTCCAGAGCTGAATTGGGTGCACGGTTCAGCGGGAAAGACCCAGGGAAGCAGTGTGGAGAGAAACCAGTAATACACAAGCAATCTAGCCTGAAATCAACATAGTAATGAAGTGGAATTCAGTCCAAAACCTAGCAGAACGTAGCCCAAGGAGGCCTGGTTAATGGGACTTAAATGAAGTGGTATAAGAGAAACCAGAACAAGTATAGCCTTTGAGGAGAGCAATCGCATTCCCTCTTCCGATAAGAATTTTAAACAAAACCTTATTATCTATTCCTCTCCCTATTATCAGTTTGATTGTTTTCAATCTAACGATAGTCGATGTTCTATGATGCAGTTTAGTCTGAACTAAAAATTGAAGAAAGCGCGTTAGCCAATCATCGAAAGCGGACAGTCGTGTAGTCTCCAGCCCTCACGGGCCGCAGGGAATATAATCCAATACCAGACCGCCATTTAAACTGGAGAGAGTGAGAAAAAAAATCCTTCCAGGGAAGAGTCGCCGGAGTTGTACGTTTCCCAGGATTCTGGGCTGGCTCCTACGGTTACCCTGTTCACAGGTTTCAAACTTGGCATTGTAACCTGGTAACAGCTGGGAGCAGGTTTGCCCGAGGCAGCTACAAAGAAGCCGTGCAGTTGAACCAGATGGAAGAAAAGCCGAACAATAAATTGGCCGAGTTTGCTAAGATCTCGGCGACAATGAGTCTTGAATCAATGATATTTGGGGGTGAGTGTCAGCACACTTTTTTACACAAACAAATGTCAACCAGCTCTGAGCAGCTACTCTTACATCAAATTGGAAATAGTTCTAATTTACCTCTTGCGAAGTTCAAATTCCTGTTTAAAAGAAATCGACATCAATCCAACTCCTCAGCCGGGTTCTGCCTGGACTGGAAAGAACGTTCAGTCATAGAGCCGGAGTGTGGAGACGAACAGCAAAGCTCCTTGAAACTGTACGGATTTGCTTTTATCAGCCAAATTCAGCAGATACTGCTTTTCCGGAACTCCCAAGTTTGTGATTTTGTTGCGACCTGTGCTTGCCTTCGAGGGAAGAAGTTGAAAAGCTGACGATACAGACTATACGATGGGTATTGGTTCTTGTTTGTCTCCTCCTCCACCCCATGGGGCGACCAGCTCTTGATCAGTCTCGGGCCGTAATTAACAAGCCCATTACCACATCATTTCCTCTCTGTCCAGTTTCCTCAGGCAGATACCCGGGGGGGTGGAGAAAGAGGTAATATGTATTTGAGGCGTAGGGGCGGAGATCCGACCAAGTGAAAATCAGACCCTGTCTGTTGAAATTTCACTGCGCGTTCATTTGCAATTGGAAAACCAATTGCACCTTTTCAGTGTTAAATAACCCCCATGATAAAGTTCATCACAAAGTAGTTTTGCAAATAGAGTCATTGGAGTTGCATAGCATGCAAACACACGCTCCGGTCCAACTCGTTCATGTCAACCAGCTATCTTAAATTAATCTAGTCCCATTTGCCAGCTAGGCCTATATCCCTCTAAACCCTTCCTATTCATATATCCATGCAGATGTCTTTGAAAAGTTGTAATTTTACCAGGTTCCACACTTCCTCTGGCAGCTCATTACATACATGCACCAACCTTTGCTTGAAAAAGATGTCCTTTTAAATCTTTCCCCTATCAGGCTAAAGCTGGGGACTCCCCAACCCCAGGAAAAAGATCCTGTTTATTTACCCTATCCATGCCCCTCATAATTTTATAGACCTCTATAAGGTCACCCCTTAGCCTCTGGTGCTCCAGGGAAAATCTTATGTAACCATCAATCTAATTCACACCTATTGACTGAAATTGTTTCCAAATCAAACAGAACATTTGCTATTCAGATTTAAATCAAATTGTAAAGCTAACATACCATACAAGAATGCTTACTGTGTTCTTCCAGCCTCCTGCTTGTCTACGCTGGATTCCAGCATCTGCAGTTTTATTGTCTCTGATAGGTATTCTTGTTTTTGTCTTTTATATACAGCATTAGCTGATCTCACCTTGATTTGCAGGGTATAAACAATAGAAGTGTTCTAACTTGAGATGTTGATGTTAAAATGCATTGATGTATGATGGCGGATTGAGCCAAGTCTGTTTTTATTAAAGAGTACTGGGGATTTTTTTTTTACAGAACATCATTCCATTATTCTCTACATAATTTGTAAATCAGTGACCTTGGTTATCTATTGAGGAATTAAAACTTTGTCCCTAACATTCCCTTCTAACTTTTTCTCAAGCATGTACACAAAATTCTGAACCATGCTAAATTTTATATTTTGCACTGAGAAAAAAAATCATGGCCTGTTTTTGCAGTTTTCATTTTGAATCGCAGAAGGAGGCCATTCAACCCATTGTGTTTATACAGGCTCCCAAAAGAGCTACCCAGCTAGCCTCACTCTCAGCCATATCTCCATAGTCCACATTTTAACAATAAAATGCAAATGAATTAAACATCCTTCTTCTCTCTGTTTCTGTCCAGAACATGAAGGAAGTATAGGAGTGGGAGCCACAACAGGACATTAGGTAGAGCACTTTTGGAAAACTACATTCAATTCTGGTCTTCCTGCTATAGGAAGGATGCTGTGAAACTTAAAAGGGTTCAGCAAAGATTTACAAAAGTTTTGCTAGGGTTGGAGGGTTTAAGCTACAGGGAGAGGCTGAATAGGCTGGGGCTGCTTTCCCTGGAGCTTTGGGGAATGAGAGGTGATCTTGTAGAAGTTTACAAAATCATGAGGGGCATAGATAGTCATAGAGACATAGAGATCGACAGCACAGAAACAAACCTTCGGTCCAACTCGTCCATGCAGACCAGATATACCAACCAATCTAGTCCCAACTGCCAGCAACAGGCCCATATCCCTCCAAACCTTTGCTATTCATTTTTCCATCCAAGTGCCTTTTAAATGTTGCAATTGTACCAGCCTCCACCACTTCCTCTGGCAGCTCATTCCATATACATACCACCCTCGGCGTGAAAAGATTGCCCCTTAGGTCTCTTTTTATATCTTTCCTCTCTCACCCTAAACCTATACCCTCTAGTTCTGGACTCCCCCACTCCAGGAAAAAGACTGTCTATTTACCCTATCCATGCCCCTCATAATTTTGTAAACCTCTATAAGGTCACCCCTCAGCCTCTGACGCTCCAGGGAAAACAGCCCCAGCCTATTCAGCCTCTCCCTATAGCTCAAAGGGAGGGGAGTCCAAAACTAGAAGGATAGGTTTGAGGTGAGAAGAGAAAGGTTCTTTTTAAATCTAAGGGGAAACATTTTCATGCAGAAGATGTTGTGCGTTTAGAATGGGTTGCCAGAGGAGATGGTGGGGGCTGGTGCATTTACAACATTTACAACTGGATGGCTATATGGGCTCTGGTAACCTATCTGTGTCTACACAATGTATCAGGCACTGTAATTTTGTGATTCCTGTATTCTTGAACCTTTCATATATCATTTATGGGGTAGGCAATGGCCAAGTGCTTGCTAAGCTTGTAAGTTTGTTTGCAGATGTTTCATCACCATCTAGATAACATCATCAGCGCGCCTCCGCTGAAGCATAGGTATTCTGTCCTGCTTGTTATTTATGTGTCTGTTCTGCTGGGGTTGGTGGTGTCATTTCTGATTTTGTTGCTGTCTCTGTTTCTTAGTGGTTGGTATATGGGGTGCAACTCCAAATGTTTGCTAATGGAGTTCCAAGTTGAGTGCCAGGTTTCCAGGAATTCCCATGTATGTATCTTTTTGGCTTGACTAGGATGGAGATGTTGTCCCAGTTGAATTGGTTTCCTTCATTGTCCGTGTGTATGAATACAAGTGAATGCTGGTCATGTCTCTTGGTGGCTAGAATCAGAAAATAGAATCATAGAATTGCTACAGTGTGGAAACAAGCCCTTCCACCTAACAAATCCACACTGATCCTCCGAAGAGTAACCCACCTAGACCCATTCCTCTACCCTATTATCCTACATTTACCCTTGACTAATGCACCTAACCTACACATTCCTGAACACTATGGACAATTTACTAACCTGCACCTAGAGTGATAGTCATAGAGATGTAATTGGTGTGTATACATCCTGGTGGCTAATTCCCTTCTTGTTTGTCCTATGTAGTTTTTTGGTAGTCTTTACATGGTATTTTGTATACACTATAACATTGGTCCTGGGCCAAATGGTACTAGACTATTAATCCAGGGAGCCAAGTAATGATCTGGGGACCTGGGTTCAAATCTCATCTCAGCAGATGGTGGAATTTGAAATCAATAATAATCTGGGAATAAAAGTCTAATAATGGCCATGAAAACATTGCCAATTGTCAGGAAGAGCCCATTAGGTTCACTAATGTCCTTTAGGGAAAGTTTGTGGATGACTAATGTCCTTTTTAGTAAGTTTGTGGATGACACCAAAACTGGTGATATAGTGGACAGTGAAGAAGATTATCTAAGATTACAAAAAGATCTTCATCAATTGGGTCAATGGTTTGAGGAGTGGCAGATGGAGTTTAATTTGGATAAATGCAAGATCTTGCATTTTGGTAAAACAAACAAGGGCAGGACTTATACAATTAAAAGTAAGGCAGTCCTAATTAAGGGTTAAGCCTGAAACGTCAATTCTCTTGCTCCTCAGATTCTGCCTGACCTGCTGTGCTTTTTCCAGTGCCACACTTTATCGACTCTGACTTCTCCAGTATTTGCAGTCGTCACTTTCTCCTTGGGTAGTGTTGTAAAACTGAAAGATCTTGTGGTTCAGGTACATAATTCTTTGAAATTTACAACATATGTAGACAGGGTGGTTAAGAAGGCATTTAGCACACTTGCCTTCATTGCTCAGACCTTCAAGTATGGGAGTTGGAAAGTCATGATGAGGCTGTACGCGATGTTGGTGAGGCCTCTTCAGGAGTACTGTGTCCAGTTCTGGTCATCCTATTATAGGAAGGATATTATCAAGCTAGATAGGGTCAGAAATGATTTACCAGGTTGTTACCAAAATGGAAGGTTTGAGTTGTAGGGATAGGCTGGGACATTTTTCACTCTGATTGGTGGTTGAGAGGTGACCGTATAGAAGTTTACAAAATCATGAGGGGTACAGATAAGTTGAATGGCAGGTATCTTTTCTCGAATTTCAAGACTAGGAGGCACATTTTTAAGGTGAGCAGAGAAAGATTTAAAAGGACATGAGGGATAACCTTTTTAACAATGAGTGGTTTGTGTGTGGAATGAACTTCCAGAGGAAGTGGTGGATGCAGGTACAGTTTCAATATTTAAAAGACATTTGGATAAGTATGTGAAACAGAGAGGTATGGAGGGATATGGGCCAAGCACAGGCAGGTGGGACTTGTTTAGTTTGGGATAATGGTCAGCATGGACTGGTTGGACTGAAGAGTCTGTTTCAGTGCTGTCTGATTTTACGACTTTGACTGCATCAGTTTAAAAACTGTAAAATGGACATGACATTATTGATTTTCGAGGGTACTGTTTGATTTTTCACTAGTGATTTTTTTTCCCCCTATGAAATTAGAATCTGCCAGTCAGCTCAGCTATTCTGTTCCAATTAGAGTCGTATTGTTCGTGAACATCAGTATTGTCAGACTGATCTTTTCTTAATGTCAGGTTCATCAAACATGTGCTCATTTGCCAAATAAATGACTGCCATTACATTGCTTAGTGTTCCTGTCATGGCTAATCTGAATGTGGTTCCTACCTGACACCAATACTTCACCCTGGAGTTCTTTGCTTCAAGCTCCAACTTGCAAATCCCAATGCTGTGATTGATTATGAATTCCTGTCTGTTTACAGGAATTCCTCTCCCCTCCAAAAAGTAGCAGTATCAGGAAAGAGCTGCAGCTGGATAGAGTTTTGATTAGATAACCAAGGAGAAAAGTGTGTTTGTGTGAAGTGGAGACAGCAGTTTGAAGAAAAGTACTTCTCTTAAATGTGGGGCATTTGGAGGGAAAAGTACATCTGTTATCTAGAAGGCAAAGTGTTTCTCCATGAACCCAGCAATTTGGTGAAGAGGGGAGTACCTCTGAGAAAGAAAGGGTGTGTCTGTAGTTTTTAAATAATTCTGACACAGTTTGTTGAAGAAGGTCAAACTGGAATGTTAGTTTAATTTTTTATATTTAAAATCCTAATAACTGTAAAGTAAGAATTTTCAAAGTTAAGATTGAATTATTTTTAATGAAAATATTCAGAATTTTTAAGTAGGAAGCAATTAGACTCCTCCCCTGACTGAAATGTGCTGATTTAGCTGGGGAATGAATCCTGTAACTAATTGTATATCGTTCTAAATGTTCTGCCTACAACCTTGCTACAAGAGTACCAGATTTGATGCTTGGTCTGTGCTGTGGATCACAGCCAGGCCAGCAGTGGAGATTCTGAACTTAGCCTGGAATAGTTGCAGATTAGGTAGATGGAAAGTTACTCCAACATCATTCATAGTTCTGATAAAGAATCTAATAGCAAATTCCATGGCGGAATGAAATAACGCCCTGTTAGCAACAAGCATTTTCACATAATTGTTAAGCTATTATCCAAACAGTGAGCCTAGCATTTTGACAGACTATTTTAATTACCATGTTTTGGAGACCCAACATTAAAGCAAAACAAATTATTCAATTAACGTTGATTGAAAGCAATGTTCCACAACACCACCCGCAACGTATGTCATTGTGAGAAAACTGAAACAGTAAAGATAATGAAGTAAAGTAATTTCTTCTTTTTCAATTCTAATTTCACATGGACAAACCTTACACAAGTTGCTGAATGACACTATCGCTGTCATATTTGTAAAAGCCTCTGTTCAGATTGAATTTAAACAGCAATTGAAGCAAGGAAAGGTTAGGAGGACACAAAGCAAAGCACTACTCCACTCAAAGGAGGCAAGTAAGAAAATAAAAAGATTTTTCTGTAATAATTGTTGATTTTTGTCTGAGGCATAGCAAAGTAATTGAAAATGTCAAATAAAAACATCCATCGCTGGAGATTTGAACAAAAATACAAAATGCTGGAAGTCATTATCAGGAAAATCACCATCTGTGGCAACAATAGATAAGTTAACATTGCAGCTACAAGCATTCTGTTTTGGAAAATTTTTTTCTGTTTTGGAAATAAAGCAAATATCCTTTTTGGATATATCCAGTCATACATACAATTTATTAGTTGTATTTTCTCCAGTGATCACTTTGTAATTCCATCATTTTAATGCATAACATTGATCTTTCTTTTCTTTTCCATCTAGCTTACTTTCTAGGCACAAAATAAAGGAAGCAGGAACAGAAACTGGGCCCCTAGAACAATACCAAGTGTGAAAAATATTATGCAAATAAAGTGCAAGCGTTTACAAGTGTCCTTGTCTCACTTTCCAATTCACCACCAGTTAGGTCACATTTATAGATGCTGCTAGGAAAGTTATGTTGCAAGATTTATCAGAGGTGTACATGACAAGGACACGGAGCAAAAAGTGATTGCATTTGGAAAACCTGATATGTAATTGCCAAGTCATGATTGAGAATACAGAGGAGTCCCCCTTCAAACTGAGTACTGTGCTGACTTCAGGAATTTGTATCTCTACCTAAACTCCATTTTCAGTTTCATAGAATTCAATTTCTTTGTGGAAGCTGCTGGACAATGCAAAAACATCAGCTGGCAGCTTTGAAAGAGCATCTACCTGCAACCATTCAGGTTCTAGTTGCCCTCATCTCCAGTTTGGAAAAGCTGCCAATCATGTCAACTGTCAAGTTGGTAGAATGGATAGAACCTTTGGTTTACAGACTATGGTATGTGTTTTCATTGATCAATGGGAAAGATTAGAACTGGCAAAATGGTAATTTTGTACGATACCACAACAAAATAACAACAACTTGCATTAATATTTCAATTTAATATGGCAAGTATTATCAAATAAAATTAGAGATCAAGCCTCATAAGCAGAAAGGGAGACGCAATGGAAGATGAAGTGAAGGTGATCAAAGGTGTGCAAGCTGCTATGGCTGAACCGGAGCTTGGGTATTTCCTTGAATTGGTCCATTATTACAGAAAATTCATACGTAATTTGGTCTCCATCCTGGCACTCTTACATCTGCTATTTAGAAAGGGTCAGCCTTGAAAATGGTCTCACAGGCAAGATGTAGCATTTCAGAAAGTGACGAAGTAGCTATTGTCATTTAAGATGTTGGCACAGTATGATCCCAAATGAGATATGGTGCTGAGATGCGATGCCTACCCGTATGGTATTGGGGTCATATTGGCTCACCATTGGCCTAGTGGAGAGGAACACTTGATAGCATATGTTTCCCATACTTTGACTGATGCTGACTAAAAATACACACAGATAGAGAAGGAAGGTTTGGTGATCATCTTTGGTGTTAGAAAATTCCACTAATATCTTTATTTATAAATTACAGATATAAATCTGTAATACTAATAGATCACAACCACTACTTGGGCTAGTTAAACAGGACAGGGCCATGCCACCCACAGTTTCAGGTCCAATCCAGTGGTGAGCTCTTATTCTGAGTGCGTATAATTAAAAGTTAGAACTACATCCAAGAGGCCAAATAGCAAATGGGGATGCCTTGAGCTGCTTCCCTCTGGTGGATACATCACCAGTGGTGCCTCCCCCAAAGGAGTCCATTCTGCTTTTAAACTTTCTGGCCACACTTTGGGCACCACTGACTATATCAGACTGAGGTCACAAAAGGATGCGGTCCTGGCAAAACTGAAACAGCTGGTGGTGATGGAGCAAACAAAAGGGTTACCACTACCAAAATTGAAACCTTTCTGGATCCAGCAAGACCAGATCACCATAGAGGATGGCATTTTATTGTGGGAGCAAGAGTGATTCTCCTGAGCAAAGGTCACCGTCAGATACCTCCATCAGGGTCATCCAGAGGTTTCCAAAATAAAGATGATGGTGAGAAGTTGTCTGGTGGCCAGTATTGGATGTCAACATAGCCCCATTGGTGCGGCTGTGTCCAGCGTACTAACAAGGACAAAATTTACTACATTCATGGCAATGGTTAGGTAAATCCTGGACTCAGTTACATGTCAGCTATGCTGGTTCTTTTGTGGGCTTTATGCACTTAGTCATTGTGGTGTCCCATTCAAAGTGGTTGGAAATACATAGAGTTCAATCGGCAGACAAGGGGACAATGATTGAAAAGCTGCAAGCATCTTTTGCAATACACAGACTTCCAGAGGCATTGTCACAGATAACGGGTCATCATTTACCAGCAGGGAATTCAAGTATTTCCTAAAGTCAAATGTAAGGACAGCTCTGTACTATCCATCATTCAATAGTCTGGCCGAAAGAGCGGTCCAAACTTTGAAGGTAGGCTTAAAGGAACAGCCTGGAGGATTCAAGATGGCAGCGACCCAGTGGGTCTGCCCTGCTGAGCTCTGCAACAGAACCCACACAATGTGGCACACTCACCACCTACCCTTTATTACCAATGTGGTAGAAACAGTTATTTTTTGACCCTTACAAATGTTCAGTGTCAGTTTAAAAGAGTTAGGAAAATGACCAAAGGGAAGGGACCATGAGGATTGCAGCAAGCAGAGGCCCCACACACAACAACGAACACACCCATGGCCGCAGTGTCAGTCTCCGCGATCGCTCCAGGGACTTAGCTGCGGAGTAGAGCAGAGCTTGTAAAACTCCAAGAGAAGATTGACTCAGCAATGGAGGAGACTTGGACCAGGCTTGAACGATCTCAGTCATGCTGCAGAAGAATGACCAGGAGATCCAGCGTCTCAGGCAGTGTGTCGGGGAGGTAGAGCAATGAGCTGTGGCCTCCGAAACCGCGGCGGAATCCTTGGCGGGTCGGGTTCATGCCCTGGAACAGTGGGTACAGACCTTGGAGGAGCAAGCCGACAACCTCGAAAATCGAGGCCATCGGAAGAACATCCATCTGGTGGGGCTTCCAGAAAGGGAAGAGGAAGGCCAGCTCGTCAGCTTCTTAGAGCAATGCCTCCTGCAGTTTTTGAAGCTGGAAGTCGAGGCAGGCCAAGTGCGAGTCATGCGGGCCCACTGGGTCGCAGTGCACAGGCTCCGATCGGACCAACGCCTTCGCCTGGTCCAGTGGACTCCAGCACTACAGAGATAAGCAAATGATGCTGGAAGCCTCTAGAGCACTGGGGAAGGATCCTCAGGCTCTGATGTACAAAGGATCATGAATTATGCTTTTCCAAGACTTTTCTGCAGTCATGATTTGTAAGAGGGAGGCCTTTGATGAGGTAAAAAGGCAGCTGAGGGACTTGAATGTCCAGTATTCTGTTAGATTTCCGGCAACATTACATTTCAGCCACGGAGGGTCCGTGTTCAATTTTGACTCGCCAAAAAAGCAAAGGACTTTCTGGATGCTTTAAAATAGACTGGCCGGCTTGAATAATATGGGCAATGATGTTTATTTTGCTTTTCCCTTTAATTTGCCTGGTTTACCTGGTTGACAGGACGTATTTTTTAAATATACGTGGGGGTCATAATTGTTTTATTTCTTTTTCTCTCTCTTTTCCCTTCTCTCTCCCCTCCTGTCATGCTTTTTTTTTCTTTTCATTTCCTTTTGCTTTTCTCTTCTGGTATGGGATGGAGGAGCGTGATTGGGGGAGGCGGAGAAGTTATATATTTCTGTTCTACCAGAAGTGCCTATGGTTACAGTATGGATGGGACGGATTGAGTACCCACTTTTAACTTTCTTGTTATAAGATGTGTGTATTTTTTCTTAACTTTGTGTTGCCTGGGGCAGATGCTTGGCATGGCTTCAGCTGGAAGCCATGGAGGGGTTAATGGGTAGTATGAGCGCCCCTGTGGGCAATGAGGAAAGTCTCATTTCATTTGTATTTTCTGTTGGTATGTTGTAGAAGTAGCTGTTAGAAGTTTTGATTTGGTAGTTTTGGAAACTGTATTTTTAAGTTTATACGAACTGTTTGGTTGTTTCCACTAGGCGTGCTATGTGTGGGGTTCTTCCTCCGGGGGGGGGGGGGGTCACGGATTGTTTCGGACGGCTATGGCTAGTCATTCGTTCAAATGATGCACCTGGAATGTTAAGGGGAGTCATTCACCAATTAAGAGAAAAAAGATACTTTCAAGCCTTAAAAAAGAGAGGGTCTACATAGCCTTGCTGCAAGAAACATATTTAACCAGTAAGGAGCACTTGAAGTTGCAGCAGGGAGGGTTCGAACAAGCGTTTTTCTCATCATTAAATTCGAAAAGTAGAGGAGTCACCCGGAAGAATCTCCCATTTCAAATGTTAGACCAAATTAAGGATGAATATGAGCGGTTCATAATTCTTAAAGTTTTAACACATGGAGAGGAATATGGGATTTTGAATGTATATTGCCCCCGGCACATCCCCTTAAAGTTTTAACGGATGCACTTTCCAGCTTAATGGCCCTCAGGCTGCGTCATACAATTGTAGGGGGAGACTTTAATTGTCTTATTGACCCCAAAACAGAGGTTATTTGAGTATGGTGACAAACTGGGTAGATATCTAGCGTATCTGGCCAGAAAGAAGAATACCCCCCCCAATCTATCACATCCATCAGAAACAGTGTTGGTACTCTTGCAATGCCAAAAAGATTAATGCAGCATTTAGAAAGTTCTACTCTGAGCTGTACCAGTCAGAGGGCTGTGAGGACAGATTGGCAAATCCTTTATTAAGACCCTGGACCTTCCAGGTGTAATATCAGAGCAGGCATCCTTTCCGAATGTCCCCCTGACAATCCAGGAAATACAGGAGGCGGTGAGGTGGTAAAGCGCCCCCTGTGGGCAATGAGGAAAGTCTCATTTCATTTATATTTTCTGTTAGTAGATGGTAAAGTGCCCGACTCAGGTAGATTTCAAAGTGAGTTTTATAAGGAGCTTATCGACATGCTGGGCAGGCCATTCTTGGATATGTACAGCTACTCTTACAGTCAGGACTGCCTCCCATCCTCTCTGAGAGAAGCAGATTTTTTTTATTCTTAAGAAAGGACTGTTCTTCGTACAGGCCCATTTCGTTACTGAACATGGATTTTAAAATTCTGTCGAAAATGCTGGCGTTAAAGTTGGAGAGGGTTTTGCCTTTCATTGTAGAAATGGGCCTGTACGAAGAACAGTCCTTTCTTAAGAATAAAAAAAATCTGCTTCTCTCAGAGAGGATGGGAGGCAGTCCTGACTGTAAGAGTAGCTGTACATATCCAAGAATGGCCTGCCCAGCATGTCGATAAGCTCCTTATAAAACTCACTTTGAAATCTACCTGAGTCGGGCACTTTACCATCTACTAACAGAAAATATAAAGCAGCGGTTCTCATTAATGGTTAAGGTCGGATAATTTTAGTATCGGCAGTGGCAGCCAACAACAGTGCCCTCTCTTGCCACTATTATTTACATTGGTGATTGAGCCGCTGATGGAGACCATCCAGAGGGATCCCAACATAATTGCCCTGGCTGTAGAGTCAGGCAGGCATAAGATCGCCGTTTATGCGGATGACATTCTTCTCTTTCTAAGTGATCCAATGACATCTGTGCCCCGTTTAATACAAGTGATTAATCTCTTTGGTTTGTTCTCAGGGTATAAAATTAACTTTATGAAGTTGGAGGCCATGTCTGTGGGGAGCCTCACTAGAATATCCAATTTTGGGGATGGAACCAGTTTCCCTTTCAGGTCGTCACAGGGAGATTTTCTGTATTTAGGCATTTTTATCACCCTGGCCTTTGATCAATTATATAAAGCTAATTTTGTGCAGTTGCTAGAGAAGATAAGGCAAGACCTTCGGTGCTTGGAGGATCTTCCGACATCTTGGTTGGGTAGAACAGCTCTGGTCAAAATGAATGTTCTTTCTCGCTTATTCTATCCCATGTGAATGCTCCCCTTGATGCAGCCTAGGCAAGCACTACAGAGGCTTTACGGTTGGCTTGGATCTTTCATCTGGCATCATAGGCGGCCTCTTATTAAGCTGGACAAATTGCAGCTTCCGGAGGGAATGGGAGGTTTGGATTTCCTGGACTTTAAGAAATATCAATTGAGATCCTTAGTATCCTATGTGGTTGGCTGGACCTGCCAGGACCAGTGGTCAATTCGGTTGGACATTGAGGACTCCCAGACAAAATGCCCCCTCACCAATTTGTTGTTTATGGACAAGCTCAGGACATTTATGGACCATTACAGAAATCCGATTGTCCTTAACACAGTTAAAGCATGGAGAATGATTCGGCAAGGTGAGGGAAACTTACAAAAAACTTTCCCTTTCACTCCCATAGTGGGAATGTTAAGATTCCGGCCAGGGCTGTTGGACTCTGGCTTTAAGCTCTGGGAATCTAGCAGAGTCTCCTGTTTGGGAGATTTATTTGATGGGGAGGTCATGATGTGTTTCGAGCAGCTGAGTCAGAAATATGAGCTATGAGCTATATGAGCTATTAGTTACTTTCAAGTTAGGGACTTTATACAGAAAAAGACCACATTGATGGTTAATCCCGATAACTCAGCTATGGAGAGGAGAGTGCTCCAGTCTATGAGCGCTCTCTCGGTCAGCACCCTCTATTACTTGTTAGGAAGTAATGCTTCAAAGGACATTGAGTGGTTATGCGGAATCTGGACTCGGGAATTAGAATCATAGAAATGTACTGCATGGAAACAGACCCTTCGGTCCAACTCGTCCATGCCATCCAGACATCCCAACCCAATCGAGTCCCACCTGCCAGCACCCGGCCAATATCCCTCCAAACCCTTCCTATTCATATTCGCATTCAGATGCCTTTTAAATGTTGCAATTGTACCAGCCTCCACCACATCCTCTGGCAACTCATTCCATACACGTATCACCCTCTGAGTGAAAAAGTTGCCCCTTAGGTCTCTTTTATATCTTTCCCCTCTCACCCTAAAACTATGGTCTCTAGTTCTGGACTCACTCACCCCAAGGAAAAGACTTTGTCTATTTACCCTATCCATGCACCTCGACTTTATAAACCTCAATAAGGTCACCCCTCAGCCTCTGACGCTCCAGCCCCAGCCAATTCAACCTCTCCCTATAGCTCAAATCCTCCAACTCTGGCAACATCCTTGTAAATCTTTTCTGAATCCTTTCAAGTTTCACAACATCTTTCCAATAGGAAGGAGACCAGAATTGCACACAATATTCCAACAGTGGCCTAACCAATGTCACGTACAGCCGCAACATGACCACCCAACTCCTGTACTCAATACTCTGACCAATAAAGGAAAGCATACCAAACGCCTTCTTCACTATCCTATCTACCTGCAACTCCACTTTCAAGGAGCTATGAACCTGCACTCCAAGGTCTCTTTGTTCAGCAACACTCCCTAGGACCTTACCATTAAGTGTATAAGTCCTGCTAAGATTTGCTTTCCCAAAATGCAGCACCTCACATTTATCTAGATTAAACTTCATCTGCCACTTCTCAGCCCATTGGCCTACCTGATCAAGATCCTGTTGTAATCTAAGGTGACCTTCTTCGCTGTCCACTATGTCTACAATTTTGATGTCATCAGCAAACTTACTACCTATACCTCTTATGCTCACATCCAAATCATTTATATAAATGATGAAAAGTAGCAAGGTGAATTGGCCATGCTAATTACCTATAGTGTTAGGTGCATTAGTCAGAGGGGAAATGGGTCTGGGTGGGTTACTCTTCGGAGAGTTGGTGTGGACTGGTTGGGCCGAAGGGCCTGTTTCCACACTGTAGGTAATCTAATCTAGTGGACCCAGCGTCGATCCTTGTGGCGCTCCACTGGTCAAAGGCATCCAGTCTGAAAAACAACCCTACACCACCACCCTCTGTCTTCTACCTTTGAGCCAGTTCTGTATCCAAATGGCTAGTTCTCCCTGTATTCCATGAGATTTCACCTTGCTCACCAGTCTCCCATGGGGAACCTTGTCAAACGGTTTACTCACGTCCATATAGATCACGTCTACCACTCTACCCTCATCAATCCTCTTTGTTACTTCTTCAAAAACTCAATCAAGTTTGGTGGAAATCTCGTCAGAGATGTGTGAGAATGTTTGGGAGAAGGTAACAAAGAGTTTGATTTATAAAGGATGCAGGTTATGCAACTGAAGGTATTCCACAGGGCTCATTTGGCACTGAAGCGGCTTGCAAAATTTAAGACAGGAGCATCCTCAACGTGCCCCAAATGTAAAACAGATGTTGGCATTCTTACCCATTGCTGTGGTCACGCCACAAGCTTCATAGTATTGGGGTGCCACAGCGAGTGTTTTGGAAGAGGTCTTGGAAACTGAGGTTAAGTTGGATCTGGTGTCCCCTTTCTTGGGTTTACCAAATCTCCCCTGTCTGGACATACATAGGAAGAAACTGTTTAATATTCTTTCATTCTGTGCGAGGAAGAACATTCTAATGAACTGGGTGTCAGAGAATCCCCTGGAACTATCGGGCTGGTGTAGATTAGTTATGGAGCACAGTTTGTGAGAAGATTTGTAGCTCGAGTGCTCGTTGGTGTGGTTCTGTTCGCCGAGCTGGGAATTTGTGTTGCAGATGTTTCATCCCCTGTCTAGGTGACATCCTCAGTGCTTGGGAGCCTCCTTTGAAGCACTACTGTGATGTTTCCTCCAGCATTTATAGTGGTTTTTCTCTGCCGCTTCCGGTTGTCAGTTCCAGCTGTCCGCTGCAGTGGCCAGTATATTGGGCACATGGAGCACATCCCCCTGGACTTCCTTACGAGCATGGTGCACCAGAAAATGGAACTGTTCTGAAGAACACGGCAGCCTTTTCTGAATTATATAGATGTAGACGTGTCAGCCATATTAGACAGGGCCTTTGTGTAGTGATGAGGGCTGTGTCTAGTGGTCCGAGGACCCCTGGGGGGGAGGAGTCCTGAACAAATATGGGTTTGCTTACTAATGCTCCCAGTGGTGGGGAGCTTGGGTGGGATTGTGCTGAGTGCAGTAACTTAACTAAATATAACTTAATTTACCTTGGTTTAATTTAATTTTTTTCTCTCAGTTATTTATTGAATTGCTGAATTTGTAGGGTTTTTTTTTTCAGTGGTTTGTGGAGTAGTGTAGTAGTTTATTTTCCACTTTTTTTGTCATTATATTATAAGGTTGTTATACGATTTTGTAGTGATTTTGTAGTTTTGTGAAAATATTTAAAACCTTTTTTCTCAATAAAAATATTTACAAAAGAGAAAGGAACAGCCTACAGCTTCACTCAACATCAAACTATCCTGGTTCCTATTAGATTATAGAACTATCCCTCATGCAACTATAGGGATAGCTCCAGCAGAGTTACTAAACGGAAGAAGACTCTGCATCAGGTTAAACTTGATTTTCCCAGCCGGATGTAAGATTCCTCTAAGTGAGAGGAGCAATTTACTTCAGGGGACAATATTTGGTGTTGAAACCATGGGAATAGCCCTTCATGGGCAATAAGAATGATTGATACATGGTCACATCCAATGATGCACAAAGTTTGGGTAGGTCAGGTGGTCCTCAACAAGCATGTGGGCCATATGAAAGTTGCAACCTCGCAAACAGGCCAGGAGCAAATCATATCCAGCCCCTCAGAACATCCAGCAAGGCTGTCAGAACCTGTGCATTTTCATCGTTCACCTTTGATGACAAGATGGACACAGCAGCCTCAATACTGTTTCTACCTGAAGAAACTGAATCTCTTCTGAGACACTGCAAGCACAAGAGGTGGTCTATGGTCTGGTACTCGCTGCCAGTATCCGAAGCAGTGTTGGAGGAACCAGACTAGTGTGCTAAACACACTAGGAAAGGCGACAAGATAAAGAATGGGCCTATGTCCCAGGACTTAGATGGTAAGGGATGTCTTGATTGGAACAAGGTCAGCCAGATGGATCTCATAGAATATGAGTTCCCTGATTGGGGCTGTTAACTTCATTTAATTAGGGAGCCCTGGCTGACATATATAAACAGAAATGTTAGAGGCTCTGTGCATTCTAGGAGCTGGCTCTGCGCTAACTGGATCAGTATCATGTATTATGCGCATGTAAATAAAGTGTGACTTGGTGACAGTATACCCGCCTTTGTGGAGCTATTTCAGTTCTGCAGTGGGGTGGCAAGTGTGGGCAGGTACATGTTACAGTGTGAACATCATGTCAATTGCTACTGAAAAAAATTGCCTTTCACTTCACAAGTTGCCATGTAGTTCTGTTAAAAGTCAGTCTTTGCTCTTCAGCATTCTATGCTTCAGTGTCAAGCTCAGAAGTCTGTATTGAAACCTATTCACTAGTTCAAACTAAAATGATTGATTTAATATAACTCTTGTTTGAAAACTAATAAGCTGCTATCTGGAGTTGATCCCTTGCATTTCAGCAGAACATTGCCACAACCAGAACTGTGACAGTATCCGTTCTGTTTTCAACTCCAGGTGTTCATAAGCTAGCTGTTCCTACTGAAAATTGCTGGGGCATTCGACTGTTGCAATATGGCAACATCGTGACATCTTCCTGTGAACTGCACACAAACTTCCATAATTCTCACATTATGATCAAAGTCATGTTCAATGTTCAGCCATCAAAACCTGTGCAAAATTTTAAAAAGTAGCTGTCTCAAGGAGAGGTGCCATGTGTATCTAATCTAATACTCTTTGGGAAGCCAGTAATCCCAAAGGCAACAATCTGTTCTTGTTGGCTACTTTTCAGATATATACATGTATGCTTACTTTCCAAAGAAATGGACATGATATTTATGGAAAATGGGGGAAGAGGCCAAAAATGCCCAATGATCTCCAGCAAGGCTGGAGGCTAGGATGTGCTGCCAAACCTATTGGCTCGATCTCATTAACATATTGTAGCTCTGTCTCCAATTTTCCAGCTAGCGATATAGACAGTCTGGTGAGCGGACAAGCTAAAGGGGACATCAGCAACAGGAGGTATTGCCACCTGCAACTAAATCTCAGCCAGGTCAATAAAATGCAAAGGAAAGACATTTCTATCTTTCTCTATACCTTTAGATTCAAGGCAATGATCTAATTATAGTCAGATATCAATTGAATCTTAAAATAGGTAAATCATCTGACATTATCACACAGATTTCAAATTTTCTCTGATCTCTTCTGTTAGTCTTGTGCATTCTTCATCAGCTATTTTTAATGGAATTTTTAGCCATTGAAAATTAGGAAGTATCTTTATATTCATTAATATTTAGTGAACTAAGATAACATTTTAACCAATCTACTCTGCATACCATTGAAGTGCATACAGTATCAAAAACTACAGAATGAAGGTAGTCCATAATTAATACATTAATTTGTGGAATTCCACATGGCAGCAGGGTAGCAGGACAGAGCCCAGGGCTCATCCACTCCCATTTGTTTTCTTTCTTTTGTTTTCTTTCCCTCGTTTTACTTTTGCACTTTTCCTTTTCTGTTTTCCTCATTTTCTTTTCTTTAAAGCCTTTTGTGGCAAATCGGCGTCATCAGCATGGCACGAGAGCAGGCTATGTGTGGAATAATGGCAACCTCCTGGCAATCTGAGGGAGCGGCAGGATTGGAGGCAGTGGCCTCTCGGACTCCATTCAGTGATCGAAGACAGCAGCAGCATGACATCAGCAGCAAGAGCAGGCCTTTTGTATAATGCTGGCAGCCTCCCGGCGATCCCGGTGATTGAGCGTGGTGGTGTACGTGGTAGCAACGACATGGGTCTTTCCTGCATTCTGGTCAGTGGCTATAAAGCTCCTCCCAGCGATCAGAGGTGGCAGTGGCATCAGCAGCAGCAACAAGAATATGGCTCCTTCCAGCGATTGATGCAAGACTTGCAGGTTGACCAACTATCCAGGCCATGACTAGGTCTGGGTACATGCATTAGTAGCTAAGCTTTCCATAGACTTTTATGGAGATAAGTGACTTTAAGATTTTTAAGATCTGAAGGTTTTATTTCCTTTTGACTTTTTAAAAAATTTTTCTGTGTTTTTTTTCATTTTGGTTTTGTAACCAAGATGGCACCAGAGAATAGCGAGCTTGTACACTTTTCATTGTACTCATGTCTTCCTATACTTGAGTACACATGACAATAAAATCTAATTCTAATTCTAATTATTGGGTTATAAATCCTTACAACCTGCAAAATTTGTTCAAATTCATGGAATTATAGATTCATAGCACGGTTACAGCACAGAAAGAGGACATGCAGGCATTGTGTCTAGACTAGTTCTTTGAAGGAGCAACTCACTAAGAAATAGAACTAGGGGGCATAATTTAAAATTAAGGAGTTACCCATTAAAATAGCTGAGAACATTTTTTCTTCCCAACAGTGTAGTTGGTCTTTGAAATTCCCAGAGAGAAGCATTGACAATATCTTTGGTGATTTTTAAGGTGGAAGTAGATAGATTTTTGATTAACAAGCAAGTCAGAAGTTATTGAGGGTAGGTAAGAATGCGACACTCTAGACACACATCAGTTCAGTCATAATCCTATTGAATTGTGGAGGAGGTTTGAGGGCCAGATGGCCCACTCCTGCTTTTAATTTTTATATTTTTATGTTTGTGGTGCCATCCCCTTGTCTTTCTTTCCCTTGACCTGTATTTTCTCTCCTCATTAAATAATGGTCCAATTTTCTTTGGAAAGCCATGATTGAATCTGTATCAATCACGCTCTCAGGCTTTGTATTCCAGATCCTCATGGTATTACCTCTTTAACAGTACTTTTTGTACTAGACTGTTCTTCTGACAAACTGGTGCCCACATTCATAGCTGCATCTGTCAAAACCCTCTGAAACACGCAGATCCAAATCTCTTTTGGTTACTTCATGTGTGCACCTACCTTTTCAAACCTTTTGATGCGATCCTCAGTAAATTTTGCCATAGTTTCTTCGTTTAATCAAATTCTTCATTGGAATCAAAATCATATTCCAAGCTATTATCTTCTCCTTACCTAGTATCCAAAGCTTTTTTTCAGTAAATCCATGTTTTATAATTTATCTATCTTTTTTGAAGTTCAAGTTTTTTTAAATTTCATCTCTTTTTCCTTTTCAAGTTTTCTGTCCTTTTTTTCTGTCTTAAATTTCTATCTTTTTATCTTTTTCCTTAATTTCCAATATCTTTTCATTTTTAACTATATCTCAGCTAACTCCAGTTGTGACTTCCCAATTTTAGGGGTTTTTTTCTAGTTCTAAATGTTGAATAATCACTTGAAGCATCTATTCTTACATTATCTTATGTTTACTTCTGCCCTTCCATTTATCTGCTAATTCTTTCAGTTTAGCTTTTGTCAAAATTTTTTAAATAATCCACTGTTATATCTTACACCCCCAGAAACTCTTAGAAAATTCAAAATGGTCTTCAAATTCCAAACATAAACTTCACCAGAATGCGGTTACTTTATGTTCAGAGCCACCATGCACCAATTATTTTAAAAAGAAAGACAGATCCTTCTTAAATCCAGTGAATTAACAAGTCCTGGATCAGCCAACAATTGTTATGATGAAACAGGTCAAATCTCTGTCTAAGATCTGGCATGATAAATCAGATTTTGTTTCATTTTTTTAACAAAGTGATCTTTCACTGAAACAGAAAATGCAATGCTGCAGATTTCAGTTTCGCAATAAAAAAGGTTATTACACAAAAAATGAAGGTAAAATAGAACAAAACAAGCTATTTACATATAATGTAAATTTAAAGATTTTAAAGCACATGGTAAAAGACAATATCGTCATTAATCCTAAAAGCACCTTTAACAGTACTCACATGAGGGAGCATGCCCTTCTCTATCACACTTTTAGTGCTTAATTTTAATATGGCTTTAACACATGATCTTGAGCATCTGATAGCATCTTCCTGTAACTTTCATACAGCTAAGATAAACCTTTTTCACCTTCAAATAATCTTTTCAGCGTTCTAGCCAAACATTTCTGGTTTGGAACTTCTACTACGTTCCTTACACTGACCTATTTTTAACAATTCTAAACTATCTTTTCCCTTTCTCAGGACAAAATGCTTTACAATCTAGCTACAGCCAAGATTCCTGCAGAACAGTCCCAACTGAAAGTAAAAACACATTTCTTTTTTCCAAGAAATGGATGCTTCCCGTAATGAAAAGAAAAATGAAAGCAATCACTGACTTCCTAAACTGAAAACCATTGCCAACTGCTTATATTTGTAAATCAATCATCAATCGTAAAATTGTCCCAGGGCAAACAAACAGAATTACCATCTTTCTCTCACGTTGTGTTTTAAAATTAATTACCATGACTATAGAAATACTTACAATTAATCATTAAACCCTTCATATACCATTAATTCAAATTCAATAATCCAAGCTCAAATAAATAATATTAAACTATATATAAATTACACACCTTGTCTCGCGATTTCATATTTGTGGTGTTCAAATTGTTAACTTAAATAATTGTGTGAAACAAGGTAATTAAGCGAATGCAAGGGGTCCCTGATTTATAAATGCTCACACTTATGAATGTGATCCTGTACAGGAGTGTATTATAATTAATTTTACACATACAACATACAAATATTTTGTCATACCTATGAACAGCTTTTTACATTGTCCTGCATTGTGTGTTGACTTGCATACAAATTGACTTGCAAATGTACTCAAGAATAGAACCTATTTGTAACCCAAGGACCACCTGTAGTTGAATTAAGCCACTTAGATATAAGAAATACTTCACATTATTTCATTCAACTACTTTCATTGCCTGACTTTCAGCTTTTCTATCTATCATATTTAGGTCATATGCCTTGAGGGCAAATATGTCTGCTTATAACTACATAGAACATCTGTTTTTAATCTCCTTGTTAAAATTCTATTTTTAACTTCCACCATTAATTTTCTAGGGCATAGGATAGTAGCCCAACTTGTTAAAAAATGCTTTCAAAATGAAGAAGTCATATACATTACACAAATTACATAGTTCTTCACAGTTTAGTATGTTTAGTACTGTGCTGCCAATTTTAGCTAGTTACTAACATTTGTTACCATCTCTGGAAGAACAACAAGAACTTTCCAGTATCTTGGACAATATTCCTTCCACAACCATCCCACCAAAGAGTATAATCAGTCAATCATTTCCTTGCTGTTTGAGGGTCTTTGTTATGCACAGATTTGCTGCTGTATAGCAAAATAATTCATTGGTTTTAAAATGCTTTGGGACTTTCCAAACAAGTTTTAATTGAATACTAGTCTTTTTAGCAAGTTTTGAGAAGATTTGCAGCTCAGTTTGAGGTTCTGAATGCAGGTTTGCTCACTGAGTTGGAAGGATCAGTTTCAGACATTTTGTCACCATATTAGGTAACATCACAGTGAGCCTCCAGATGAAGCACTGGTGGTATGGTCCTCTTTTTATTTATGTGTTTAGGTTTCCTTGGGCTGGTGACATAATTTCCCATGATGCCATTTCCTGTGGTGATGCCATATTCTGTTCTCCTCAGGACGCTCCCCCGGAAGAAAAAGAACAGGAAATGACACCACCATAGGAAATGACATCACCAGCCCAAGGAAACCTAAACACATACATAAAAAGTGGGCCATACCACCAGTACCTCATCCAGAGGGTCACTGATGATGTTACCTAGTCAAGTGACGAAATGTCTAAAACCGAATCTTCCAGCTCAGCGAGCAAACCTACATCTACTTGTCCTTTACTTATACAATGGTCTGAGGATTAATTTAATGTAAAAAGTTTAGCCAATACAAACAGTTTAAATGAAAAATACAGTTTTGATTGAATTTTGTGCAGAAATAACAAAGAGGATTGATGAGGGCAGAGTGGTGGACGTGATCTATATGGACTTCAGCAAGGCATTCGACAAGGTTTCCCTTGGGAGACCGGTTAGCAAGCTTAGATCTCATGGAATACAGGGAGAACTGGTCATTTGGATACAGAACTGCCTCAAAGGTAGAAGACAGAGGGTGGTGGGGTGGTGGGGTGGAGGGTTGTTTTTCAGACTGGAGGCCTGTGACCAGTGGAGAGCCACAAGAACTGGTGCTGGGTCCTCTACTTTTCTTAATTTATATAAATGATTTGGATGTGAGCATAAGATGAAAAGTTAATAAATTTGCAGATGACACCAAAATTGGAGGTATACTGGGCAGTGAAGAAGGTTACCTCAGATTACAACGGGATCTTGATCAGGTGGGCCAATGGGCTGAGAAGTGCCAGATGAAGTTTAATTTAGATAAATGTGAGGTGCTGCACTTTGGGAAAGCAAATCTTCGCAGGACTTATACACTTAATGGTAAGGTCCTAGAGAGTGTTGCTGAACAATGAGACTTTAGAGTGCAGGTTCATAGCTCCTTGAAAGTGGAGTCGCAGGTAGATAGGATGGTGAAGAAGGCATTTGGTGTGCTTTCCTTTATTGGTCAGAGTACTGAGTACAGAAGTTGAGAGGTCATGTTGCGGCTGTACAGGACATTGGTTAGGCCACTTTTGGAATATTGTGTGCAATTCTGGTCACCTTCCTATCGGAAGGATGTTGGGAAAGGGTTCAGAAAAGATTTACAATGATGTTGCCAGAGTTGGAAGATTTGTGCTAAAAGTAGAGGCTGAACTGGCTGGGGCTGTTTTCCCTGGAGCGTCAGAGGTTGAGGGGTGACCTTACAGAAGTTTATAAAATCATGAGGGGCATGGATACAATAAATAGACAAAGTCTCTTCCCTGGGGTTGGGGAGTCCAGAACTGGAGGGCATAGGTTTTGGATGAGAGGGGAAAAATGTAAAAGAGACCTAAGGGGCAACATTTCAGCACAGAGGGTGGTACATGTATGGAATGACCTGCCAGAGGAAGTGGTGGAGGCTGGTATGATTGCAACATTTAAAAGGCATCTGGATGGGTATATGAATAGGAAGGGTTTAGAGAGATATGGGCTGAGTACTGGCACGTGGGACTAGATTAAGTTGGGATATCTGGTCGGCATGGACGAGTTGCACCGAAGGGTCTGTTTCAGTGCTGTACATCTCTATGACTCTATGATTCAATGCTGACCTACAATTTTTCAAATTAGCAACTGCCATTATCATTAATTATTGATGACAATTTTTGTAAATATTTTTATTGGAAAAGGATTTTGAATTTTTACAAAATTATAAAAGTACTACAAATAGTATAACAATTATGTGATATAACAACAATAACAATAAACAAACTGCTACACCACTGCACAAACATTTTAAAAGAAAAAAACGGATTTTAAAAAACGTACCCATACTACAATTCAATAAATAATTAAACAAATAAAACTAAATTAGATCGGATTGAACCAAGGTAAATTAAATTAAATTAAGTTACAACACTCAGCACAATCCCACCAAAGCTCCTCATCACCGGGGGCATCAGGTGGCATACCCGTATTTATTTGGGATTCTTCCTTTCAGGGGACCCTGGCCCCTGCCAGACTCAGACCCCGCTGCTACATGACAAGTCTGCATCTATATAGTTCAAAAAGGGCCACCACATCCTATTAAAGCATTTTGTTTTCTGGTGCACCATACCTGTAAGGAAGTCCAGGGGAATGTGTTCCATAACTAACCTATGTCACCCTGAAAGTTCTGGGGGATTTTCTGACACCCAACTCATCAGAATTAAACAGGTTCTTCACATGCACATCCACAAATGAGCGATTCAGCAGACCGAAGAGGAGAGACACCAGATCTACCTTGACATCGGTTCCCAAAACCCCTTCCAAAACACTCTCTATAGCACCCCAACGCCTACGACATTTGTGGCATGACCACAAACAATGAGTAAGAGAACCAATATCTGTTTTACATTTGAGGCACGTTGGAGACGTTCCTGTCTTAAATTTTGCAAGCTGCTTCAGTGTCAAATAAACCCTGCAGAGTGCCTTGAGTTGCATAACCTGCCTCTGATTACAAATCAAAATCATTTTCATGTTCTCCCAAATATTCTCCCACACCTCTGACGAGATCTCCACCCCTAATTCCTGGGTCCAGATCCCGCACAGCCATTCAATGTCCTTTGAGACACTACCTCCGAATAAATGATAGAGGGTACTGATTGAGAGAGAACCTGTGGACCGAAGTACTCTCCTCTCCACATCAGACTTATAGGAATGAACCAATAATGTCGTCTTTTTCTGTATAAAGTCCCTAATCTGAAAATAACAAAAGAGGTCCCTCCTAGATGGTTCATATTTCTGGCTCAGCTGCTCGAAAGACATCATGACCTCCCTGTCAAATAAATCCCCCAAACAGGAAACTCCTCTAGACTCCCAGAGCTGGGGTGGCATGGCGGCTCAGTGGGTAGCGCTGTTGCCTCACAGCACCAGGGACCCGGGTTTGATTCCAACCTCGGGCGACTGTCTGTGTGGAGCTTGCACATTCTCCCTGTGTCTGTGTGGGTTTGGTCCGGTTTCCTCCTGCAGGCCGCACGAATTGGCCATGCTAAATTGCCTGAAGTGTTAGGTGCATCATTCAGGGGAATGGGTCTAGGTGGGTTACTCTTTGGAGGGTCAGTGTGGACTTGTTGGGCTGAAGGGCCTGTTTCCATATTGTAGGGAATATAATCTAAAGCCAGAATCCATCAATCCCGGCCGAAATCCTGACATTCTTACTATGGGAGTAAAAAGGGGAGTTTTATGTAAATTGCCCTCACCTTGTCGCATCATTCTCCATGCCTAAACAGTGTTAAGGACAATCAGATTTCTGCAATGGACAGTTCTCATCTTGTCCATAAACAATAAATTAATGAGGGGGCATTTTG
Organism: Chiloscyllium plagiosum; assembly: GCF_004010195.1. NCBI lineage: Eukaryota > Metazoa > Chordata > Chondrichthyes > Orectolobiformes > Hemiscylliidae > Chiloscyllium > Chiloscyllium plagiosum. The sequence continues at coordinate 57,956,693 of NC_057716.1, forward strand.
TCTGGGAGGCCTCGATGTCCAGCCAAATTGACCGCAGATCCTGGCCAGCCCAATCAGCCACATAGGATAATAAGGGAACTTAATTAATATTTCATCAAATCTGAAAAGTCCACACCCGGCCATCCCCTGCAGAAGCTGCAATTTAGTAAGCTTAATGAGAGACCGCCTATGGCGCCAGATAAAAGAACTGAGCCAACTGTTAAGCCTCTGTAGCGCTTGCCTAGGTAACGTCAAAGGGAGCATTTGCGTGGGATATAATAAACGAGGAAGAACATTCATTTTAACCAGTGCTATTCTACCCAACCAAGATATCAGAAGAATTCCCAGCGTTCAAGGTTATCTTCTCTCGCAACTGCACAAAATTAGCTTTATATAATTGATCAAAGGCTGGAATAATAAAAATGCCTAAATACAGGAAACCTCCCTGTGACCACCAGAAAGGAAATCGGAATCCCCCTCCCAAGATCCTACAAGACCCCCCCCCCAAAGGCATGGCCTCCGACTTCGTAAAATTGATTTTATACCCCGAGAAAGAACCAAAAAAATTAATCACTTGTATTAAATGGGGCACAGATATTGTTGGGTTAATTAGAAAAAGAAGAACATCATCTGCATAAAGGGTGATCTTATACTCCCTGATCCCACTTCTGGAGCAATTATATTAGGTTCCTTCTGGATAGCCTCTGCCAATGGCTCAATTACTAATGTAAACAGCAACGGTGTTGGCTGCCTCAATCAGTGTTAAAATTGTCAGACTTTATGCCATTTGTGAGAACTGCTGCCTTATGGTCACTATATAATACTACCACCCACCTGGTGAAGACCCCTCTAAGACCAAACCGTTCCAGGACGTAAAAGAGGTATTAGCAGGTTTTGAGAAGATTTGTAGCTCAGTGGAGGTTCTGGATGTAAGTTTGCTCGCTGAGCTGGGAGGTTTGTTTTCAGACTTTTTGACACCATACTAGGTAACATCATCAGTGAGCCTCTGGTGAGGCACTGGTCATATGGCCTGTTTTTTATTTATGTGTTTAGGTTTCCTTGGGTTGGTGGCATAATTTCTTGTGGTGATGTCATTTCCTGTTCTTTTTCTCAGGGGGTGGTAAATGGATTCTAAGTCAATGTATTTATTGATAGAGTTCCTGTTGGAACCTGAACTTTATCAACAAACACATTGACTTGGATCCTATTTACCACCCCTTGAGAAAAAGAACAGGAAATAACATTACCACAGGAAATGACATCATCATAGGAAATGACATAATCATAGGAAATGATGCCACCAACCCAAGGAAACCTAAACACATAAATAAAAAGCAGGCCATATGACCAGTGCTTCACCGGAGGCTCGCTGAGGGTGTTACCTAGTATGGTGACGAAACGTCTGAAAAAAAACATTCCAGCTTAGCGAGTAAGCTTACATCCATAAATGAGGTTTGGCCACTCCACCTGATTCAGGCGCTTTCTCTGCATCGAAGAAGACTAGCAAGAATCGACCCTTGCTGGCATACCTGGACCATATTCAGTACTCTTCTAATGTTGTTAGAGGGCCTGCAACCCCTAATAAAAACTGTCTGGTCTTCCTTTACGATAGAAGACAAGACCTTCTCCAACCTCAATGCCAACATTTTCAACAAAATTTTGAAATGCACATTTAATAGCGATATGGGCCTGTACGAAGTACAATTGTCTGGAGCTTTTGCTCTCTTGACGATAAGGGAGATATTAGCTTCTCTCAGAGAGAATGAGAGGCAGTCCTGACTATACGAATAATTGTACATGTCCAACATTGGCCTGGCCAACATGCATATAAACTCCTTATAAACCTTGCTCTGAAATCCATCTGGGCCAGGTGCTCTACTGCTCTGGAGCTGCCTCACCGCCTCCTGTATCTCTTGGATTGTCAGAGGGGCATTCAAAAGAGACACCTGCTCCGAGGTTACACCTGGGAAGTCCAAGGTCTTAAAAAAGGATTCTATCTTTGCCAACCTGTACTCACAGCCCTCCAACCAGTATAACTCAGAATAGAATTTGGGGCAGCATGGTGGCTCAGTGGTTAACACTGCTGCCTCACAGCACCAGGGACCCGGGTTAGATTCCTGCCTCAGAAATTTGCACATTCTCCCTGTGAGTTTCCTCCGGGTGCTCCGGTTTCCTCCCACAATCAAAAGATGTGCAGGTCAGGTGAATTGGCCAGGCTAAACTGTCCGTAGTGTTAGATGCATTAGTCAAAGGTAAATATAGGGTAGGGGAATGGGCCTGGGTGCGTTACTCTTCAGAGGGTCAGTATGGACTTGTTGGGCTGGGCGACTGTTTCCATGCTGTAGGAAATCTAATCTAGAATTTCCTGAATGATGTGTTAATCTCTTTGGAATCGCAGGTGAGAGTACCTGTCTGATGGATGTGATAGATTGAGGGGCACTCTTCTTTCTGGCCAGATACGCCAGGTATCTGCTCGGCTTATCACCATACTCAAATAACTTCTATTTCACAAAGGAAATCTCCCTCTTTGCTGTTTGGGTGAGCGCAGAGTTCAGAGCAGCCCTGAGAGCTGTAATGCACTGCAACTTGGTTACAGACGGTCTGTCAAAGTATGCCGACTTGGCTGCCTTCAGCCGGGCCTCAAGTAAATGCTGCTGCTCTCCCCTCTGGTGCTTCCGGGTTGCTGAGTAAGAAATAACCAAACCCTTTGCATAGGCCTTGGCAGTCTCCCGGAGCACCAATGGGTTATTGGCCGTACCCAAATTAGTATCCCAAAAAATTTCAAATTCCTGTGAAAAATACTCAGTAACCTTACTGACCTTCAGGAGGAAAGGATACATGTGCCATTGCCACAAGCCTGTCCCACTGCCTCTAGCCTTAACCTCCAGATACACTGCTGCATGATCAGAAATGGCTATGTTCCAAAGTCTACAGGACAGCACAAATCCAAAACGGCCAGTGGAGCAAAAAACATATCAATCTTAGTGTAGCACTTGTGTGGGTTAGAGAAGAAAGTAAAGTCCCTACCCTCAGCATGAAGCCATCTCCACACATTCACCAGTCCCAGCTCCCCACTCCGATTAACCAGTTGTCTAGATTGCTGGGATATGCCCACGAGACCCCTGGGCATCCTATCTACCTCAGGGTCCATAAGACGATTAAAGTCCCCTCCTATAATTGTATGATGCACTCCAAGGACCATCAACCTGGAAAGTGCAACTGTTAAAAATTTGAGCAAGTGTGCGGGGGGGGGAGCAATATACATTCAAAATCCTGTACTACTCTCCATATATTTTTTTAGATTAGGTTACATTACAGTGTGGAAACAGGCCCTTCGGCCCAACAAGTCCACACCAACCCGCCGAAGCGCAACCCACCCATACCCTATCCCTACATTTACCCCTTACCTAACACTACAGGCAATTTAGTATGGCCATTTCACCTGACCTGCACATCTTTGGACTGTGGGAGGAAACCCACGCAGACACGGGGAGAATGTGCAAACTCCACACAGTCAGTCGCCTGAGGCGGGAATTGAACCCGGGTCTCTGGCGCTGTGAGGCAGCAGTGCTAACCACTGTGCTACCGTGCTGCCCACCATATTAAAGCTTTAGGGACTACAAATCATTCATAGTTGTCCTTAATTTGGTCTAACAGCTGAAATGGGAGATTCTTCTGGATGAGTATAGCAACTTCTCTGCTTTTAGAAACAGAGGACAAGAAAAACACCCGACTGAACCCTCCCTGCTGTAACTTTAAATGCTCTTTATCAGCAAAATGTGCTTCTTGCAGCAGGGCTACATCGACCCTTTCTTTTCGAAGGGTCAAAAGTATCTTCTTTCTCTTAATCAGTGAGTGACTGCCCTTAATATTCCAGGTGCACCAGTTAAATGGGCTATTAGCCATGGCCTCCTGGGATAGCCCGCGACCCCCCCCCCCGGGAGGAAGAATCCCGCTTATAACATGCCGAGTGAAAACAGTAAAAAAATTTGTATAAACTAGAAAATACAGCTACAAAAACTACCAAAGCAAAACTTCTAACAACTATTTCTACAATGAACCAACATATAAAACAAATAAGAGGAGACTTGCCCCCATGCCCACAGGGAGCACTCACACTACCCACTAACCCCTCCATGGTTCCTTCTAGCTGAAGCCACGCCCCAAACCCAGGCAAAACAAAGTACATGCATCTTATAACAACAAAACTAGGAGAGGGTATTCAACCTGTCCCACCCGTACTTTGAGCCCAGTCAGTATTTATAAAAAATACCGCAAACCACACCCCCATCCCAGACCAGGAAAGAGAAAACAGAATAATAGAACAAAAAGACAATGGGAGGGGGAGAAAGAAGGGAAAAGAGAAAAAAGGACCCCAACATATTAAAAGAGCAAAACCAGGTAAACAAGGTAAACCACTGAGAAAAAAAAGAAAACACTATTGTCCATATTACTTGAACCAGCCAGTCTATTTTAAAATGTCCAGGAAGTCCTTTGCCTTTTCTGATGAGTCAAAAGTAAACACGGACCCTCCGTGGATGAAACGTAACACTGTTGGATATCTTACAGAGTACTGAATATTCAAGTCTCTCAGTCTCTTCTTCACCTCATCAAAGTCCTTCCTCTTGCAGATCACAACTGCAGAAAAGTCCTGGAAAAACATAATTTTTGATCCCTAGTATATCAGGACTTCTGAATCCTTCCCTAATGCGCTGGAAGCTTCCAACACAATTTATCTCTGTAGTGCTGGAGTCGCACTAGGATTGAGCAGGACGCTGGTCCGATCCAGGACTGCACACTGCAATGCAGTGGACCTGCTCCACTCGCATCCGGCCCGCTTCAACCTCCAGCCCCAAGAACTGTGAGAGCAATTGCTCCATAAAGCTGACTAGCCGGTCTCCTTCTTCCCATTCCGGCAGCCCGATCAGACAGATATTCTTCCGACGGCCTCGATTTTCGAGGTCGTCGATCTGCTCCACTAACGCCTGTATCTGCCCTTCCAGGGCCTGAACCCGACCCACCAAGGATTCTACCGCGGTTTCTGAAGCTACAGTCTGTTGCTCCACCTACACCATGCGCTGCCCGAGACACTGGATCTCCTCTCATGCTTCTGCAGCATGGCCAAGATTAGTTCCAGCCTGGTCCGGGTCTCTTCCATCGCTGAATCACTCTTCTTTTGGAGTTTCACAAACTCCTAGACCAGGCTCTGCTGCTCAGGTAAATCCACAGGAATGTTCACGGAGGCCGACGCTGCGGTCACGAGCATGTCAGTTCCTGCAGGGGAGTGCCCTGCTTGTTGCGATCTTCACGGCCCTTTTCCTTTGGTTGTCTTCCCTGATCAGCAAAATTAATACACAGTAATTCTGGGGACCTAAAACTGCTGATTTTGCCACAATAGCTAAAAAAGGGAGGGTAAATGCACCACCTTGCCTGGGTTATGGTGCAGAGCTCAGCAGGGCGGACCTACTGGATTGCCACCATCTTGGATCTCCAATTGTTGATTACTCTTAAGCTTGCAAAGTTGCTGGTCCATGTGTATGTTTTGCAGATAAATGAGTTGAACATTTATTAATATGGTGACAGTGTTTTATAATTAATGTAGGGAGTTCAAGTTGCAGTAGCAAAGGCACTTTCACGGGCATATTACATTTTGGAGATATAAATATTAATGGGAGAAGCCCTAACTTTCTTTCCATCTTATGCCTGACTAGGAATGTCTCCCCCTATCATTAGCACATATTGGAAGGATCTGCAGGTTGATACTTAACATGTTTGGTAATATTATGAATGCAATGTCCTTGATCATCAAGTCCTGAGCTGAACTTGAACCTGGCAATTCTTGTTCAGAGGCGGGGCGTGATCCATTGTGCCACCATATCTCCTATCAAGGAGATAAATCAGCTAAATTAATAAAATCTTTGCAATATTTGTGAACATCAGACAAAATCAATTGAAAGGAGGATAGGGTAAGATATATTTCAAGTATGCCCTTGTTAATGTTAAATCATAAAATAAATAATAAAACTATCTGTGAAAACGAATGCAAATGGTTTCACCTAATAATCATATACATCAGCTTTACCTGCTTGGTAGCATTTCTGTCATTAACAGTGTAATTCCAGGCTTGAGTATAGATCTAAACCGAAAGTATAAATGTCAATGTTAAAAGTTATGGTGTGGAGGTGCCTGTGTTGCACTGGGGTGGACAAAATTAAAAATCGCACAACACCAGGTTATAGTCCAACAAGTTTATTTGGAAGTATTAGCTTTCAGAGCTCTGCTCCTTCATCAGGTAACTAATGGGACAGGATCATAAGACACAGAGTTTATAGTAAAAGATCATAGTGCCATGCAATTAAAATGATATATTGAACAAACCTATATTGCTGATGAAGGAGTAGCGCTCTGAAAACTAGTACTTCCAAATAAACCTGTTGACAGCAATCTAGATTTGTTCAGTATATTGTTTTAATTGCATGACACTGTGATCTTTTGTGATTAATTCTGTGTCTTATGATCCTGCCCCACTAGTTACCTGATGAAGGAGCAGCAGTCTGAAAGCTAGTACTTCCAAATAAACCTTTTGGACTATAACCTGGTGTTGTGTGATTTTTAACAATGTTAAAAGTTGACACATTGTTTTAAAAAGAAAGTCAAGAATAGCCCTGACATGTATCTTGTCTTAAACATAAGATAAATAAAACACTCCATCACTTTTATTTGAGAAATAAAAGGCATTATACACAAGAGATTGAAGAGAAAAATAAAATATTAAAGGCACAACATTGTTGGAACAAATCTAGGATGATCTGAGATGCAATCAACCTGAAAAACTACGGTTCTTTAAACATTCAAACTCATTAATGCTTTTAATGTTGACTTTTCTCATACTTAATAACTAATAGATCTCATTTTTCTGTGAAGGATTTTGGGAGAATCGCTTACCTTCCACTTACCTACACTTAATTCTCCCATATCCCAGTTCACACCTGCACTCTACATCATCTAGTGTCAGTTCACAGAGGCATTGCACTCCAATTCATCCCCAGTACCTTGCTGTGAAAATTACTGCTGATAATCTAACCACTAGTCACCATGCACGTAAAAGGACTCAAGAAACTCTGAAAGCTGGACGCTTACTGGCGAGCAAGCCAGTCAGAAATAAATAGGTCAAGAGGACTCTCTGACTCTCTCAAGCTGATAGCTGCCAGCCAACTGCTGCATAAAGGAACCAGGACAAAAGGATTACAACCAACTGCAAAGCCAAGAATCTGAAAAGCAACTGTTAAAATTTTAATGTTCCACTATCACCTCTTCATGAATCAACTAGCAAGGTTGACTTACTTCTTAATGCTATACTACATGTAGGATGGCATGCTGGCTCAGTGGTTAGCACTGCTATCTTACAGTGTCAGGGACCTGGGTTCGATTCGCGTCCTCAGGTGACTGTGTGGAGTTCATCCCCTAATTCAAAGATGTACAGGTTAGGTGAATTGGTCATGCTAAATTGCCTGTAGTGTTCAGAGATATGAAAGTTGGGTGCATTAGTCAGGGCTAAATGTAGAGTACTAAGGTAGGAAAATGATCCTCTCTTCAGAGGGTTGCTGTGGACTTGTTGGGCCGAATGGCCTGTTTTCACACTGTGGTATTCTGTGTTGCGTTATTAAATTCTTTTCAAAATTAGTAACTAATAAACCCACTTTTTTGTTATTGAAGAAAACCTGGTTAAATTATTTCCTTTTAAAAAAGAAATCCATTTGATTTTTGAAAAAGGCACCTACAAAGAAGGGAACTTTTTCTAATTGAAAGCAAAATTCTTCTTATTCTGGAAATCTGAACCAAACACAAGGAATGTTGGAGAAACTCAACAAGTCTAGCAGGTGATGTGTTGTAGCTGTATGACGTGGGAGCTGGCTGATCCCATTACGAGCTACAAAGACCGCACCTCCGGCAAATGTTGATGGCCAGAGGAACTTCAGCTCAGGATTAGAGTCATAGAGTCATAGAGATTTGCAGCACGATCCAACTCGTCCATGCCGACCAGATATCCCAACCTAATCTCGTCCCATTTGCCCACTTCCTATTCATATACCCATCCAGATGCTTTTTAAATGTTGCAATTGTACCAGACTCCTCCACTTCCTTTGGCAGCTCATTCCATACACACATCACCCTCTGCATGAAAAAGTTGCCCCTTTGGTCCCTTTTATATAGAGTCATCGAGTCACAGAGATGTACAGCATGGAAACAGACCCTTCAGTCCATGCCAACCAGATATCCCAACCCAATCTAGTCCCACCTGCCAGCACCCGGCCCATATCCCTCCAAACCCCTCCTATTCATATACACATCCAAATGCCTCTTAAATGTTGCAATTGTACCAGCCTCCAACACTTCCTCTGGCAGCTCATTCCATACACGTATCACCCTCTACATGAAAAAGTTGCCCCTTAGGTCTCTTTTATATCTTTCCCCTCTCACCCTAAACCTATGCCCTCTAGTTCTGGACTCC